>NW_028262369.1:37612500-37730000 GCF_047370975.1 Nipponia nippon
CATTGAGCTGATATTTGTGGAGATGAAAACTTACTCCACAGCATTTTTACCTTGTGATTTGGATTCCGCGGGGTAACAATCAGCTTCGAAAATCTCATTGTGACACTGTTTTCAAAGTCAAATAAGGAGCGTCAATGAGAACACACCATCCCCCAAGTGGCTCCCCTCCAGCTTCATAACCCCAATTTATTTTTGACATCGCACCATAAGACTGAAATGATTAATCTATAATAGATTATCTCACAAATCTGCTACAGAAGAACAGAGGATGTGATTTGCTCAGGATTTGGCACACTGGCAATGGCATGTCTTGGCGAAGGGTTTAGTGAATACTGTACAACAGAAAAACAAAATGAGGAGAAGCTCAGGCTGTTGGAGAGGGACTTTCACATGGTGCAAGGGCACCCACCTTCCAACAGTCGCATTGACCGCTGACCTCTTGACTGACCACTAATATTTGAGCAAATAATTTCCATCAGCTTTCCAGAAAGACTTCTCCAAGCTTAGATGTTCAACATAACCTGCTTTGAGCTTGCATTTCAGAAGTGCTAAGTATCTATAAAATAGAAATAGAGGCGTTTACCCCACCTTTGCAGTTGCCCTGTGGGGGTCACAGGATGTGTGTTACAGAAGTGCAAAGTGTAGTTATTTGTGAGAAGTGTTGAATGCCTCGGGGGAAACACAAACAGCTGGATAGCTACGCCATGTACTTGTGCTACCGAGTGCTCACCTTCATTTCAGAGAGTAAAGGATGTTTGTGTGGAACCTGCTGCATAATTTACTGTACTGTGAAACATTTACCATGGATAAATTTCAGCCTATGGAATCCAGTTTAAAAGGGCAAGCATATTTTTTTTTCTGGGACATGAGTGCCTCTTATACCAAACTTAGAAGCCAAAAGCTATCAAAACAAAATCAGAGTAATGTCTTAGTTGACAGGCAGCATTTTCTGGTGACACTGAAAACATATTTGCCAGTTTAAAAAAGTTATTGCCCTTTTCTCTCATTTTAAAAATTGCTTAGAAACACTAGAAACTTGAGAAAAAAATATCTCTCACCTGTCTGACCTTGGCCAAATGCTGAAGAGCAATCATCCACCTGAGAGCAGGACACTGCAAATGGAAGGCAGAGTAAAGCATGGCTGTTCTGTTATTGCCATTCAATGACACCTTCCTGCTGCTAAATCTCCAATTCTCTTTTTGCAGTATCTCACTATTTACTAAGTAGCCTGAGATAAATATGGTGCTCTAACCTCTATTTCCGCTATCTTCAGGGAGATTTACCTGCCAGTCCAGGCTGTCCTTTCTGGCATCACAAGTTGAACAAAGTTCTCCTCGAGGTAACGGAGTTTATTAGTCTGCGATGCCCCTTCCCTTGACCTGTTGGGACTTCTTTTTTGCTAGTGCTTCTGTCAGTCCTTGGCCTTCTGTGTGGGGCCAGCGAAGGTCTCAGTCTCCAGACACTTAGGCCAGAACCAAGACTAATAATTCATTTTGCGTGCACCATCAAGCAGCAGTTGTCTTTAAATTGTTGATCCAAGGCAAAGGTGCAGGTCAATGGTCTCTCTCATGGAAGTACAGGAGGATGGCGGCAGTCTGTAAGACAAAATGCCACGGATGGGCAGCAGGCTAGGAGGTGTCTGAAATGGCTCTGGGGCCAGTGAACTGTCCCATAAGCCAGCACTGTTGATGGACAGCTGTGACAGACAATATCAAGACACCTGTATGCTGTTATCTCTACAGCCAATCAAAAGGAGATGTTAATAGTTTCATATTAGCTGTTTTTTTGCCCCAAAGGTGTGGGCTTTTTTTGGTTTTGTGTCTATGTGTGTGTGTGTGGGCATGATGGCAACTTTTCCCCTTTTATCTAACAGCCTAGCAGACTGAAGCTTGCCTGGGTAGTGCTGACATGATCCAGCTTCTGTAGCAATATACAACATAGCAATGCACAACACAGGAAAGTAAACAACCCCAGGAAAAGAGGGATGCTGCTGCCACAGATCCTGGGGAGCTTGAATTTAAATCCCTCCCCCTCCCTCTGTTCAGGCCATGCTCCTCCCTAGAGACATCAGAAATTGGATCTTCCCCTCATGCTCACCCAAGGGCCGGGAACGGGTTCCACTTCTCTCTCCTGGGCCACTCCAGCCGGAAAGCAAGTTATACATTGAGAGTTATGTGGGATTTTTGACTTTTTTTGGGGAAAAAATTTGTCTGCCAAACAGTACTTGAAGCTTTTGAGGGATTGATGCAAGTGGTTCAGCTTGATGAAATTTCTTTCCAGGCCATTTTATGAGCATTGCCACATATATTATCTCCATCTCTACCTCTAGGCACTCCTGACCACAAGCTGAGGTCTCACCTGCAGACCAGGGATGGTGGGTGCCCAGTGGCAGGGATTGTCATGGAGCTTCAATTTACTATATAGGGTTTCACACATCCAGTAGGAAGTATCAGGGGTCTTACCATCACAGAGGCCTGAAAGCATCTGCCTCGAAACAGGAATCAGGGTAGGTCTAGGTCGTGGGTCTGGCTCAGAAAGTGGAGAGCAGCAGGGTTTCACCTCTGGCTATGCAAAGCTCTGAAATCACTCCCTGCCTGTGCCTCCCTCTGCGGCACCACGGAAGAGCTGTTGGGCTTAGGAGATGCTTAACTCCTCTTATACTTTGGGGTCATACAAATGCCAGGAAAACCCAAACCCACAGAAGTGGGCACAAAAAGCCAGCATGCAGACCCTGGCCCCAGCTGGCCTGAGAGCCCGTGTCCCGCTCTACCACTGCTGCTTCGGGCTCAGGAGCGTAGGCGAGTGGCAACGCCAGTCACCCTCTGCAACCAACTGCCCTGGGCCTGTGAGTCCATGGACTTCAGGGTTCTTGGCAGTAAAGTGTAAAATGTAAAGAAGGATGGTCTATTTTCCAAACAGGCAGTCTGAGATCGTCTGGGTCTTCTTTCCAGAGTCCATGTGTTTTGTTTTTTTGTTGGTTTTTTTTTTTTGTGAAAGCCAGTAATCATAGGAATAAAGTTGGAAAAACCATAATTTACTACCATGAACTCCCCTTGCCTGTGTGTTTCTAAAGGTAACAACCATAGATGCTGAGATGGCTGCACTTTAGACAAAACAAATGCTGTAACAGCAATAACAGGATGTAGCTGTAACAAACCTGTCAAAGTTCATAAACAAACACTCATTCATTTAATCACTAATTATTAATCCAATTCTGATCTTCAGTTACTCAGAATGAGCTGTTTAAAAAAAAAAAAAGTGAGATTTGTTAGTCTAAAGCAACGTTAAAACATGTGTCCAAAAGAAATGCATTGGTTTACTGTGGAACAATCCATCTGTTATTACAAGAAAATTAGGACAGGAAAAATAAACCTTATCCCATGAAATAAGCCATATGAGAGAAGAATCCTTTTGAAACTCCCCCACAGAAATCCCAACCTGAGTGCCAAAGGAGGCAGACAAGCGTTAATGAGCAGGAGTGCAGCCTTCACTGTATTCCTGCCCCTGTAAAGCAGCAGAATTACAAAATGGATGGGCATGAAAGAAATTACAGATTTGCTACACATATCTGCTGCTTAGTGCCTAAAAATTTAGTTTAAGGGGCCTCTCAATCTGCATATGGAAATGAGTCAACAGCAGAAGCACTTTTGACCTGCTTGAAGATTTTTAGCATCATCTCAACTCTTCCAGAAATTAAAACCTTTCCAAGCCAATAATTTTGTATTCTTGGATTTTAGTTATTTTTTAATCAAAACTGTATATACTTCAAATTTGTCAAATGACTGGACAAAGCAGTGTTAAAATTTCAACTGCACTAATTACTAGCTGAGCAGCATAAAAACCTCTGAATAAATGTCAGTCTAGGAGATAAGCTCTTATCTTAATCTAATGACTCCACAGACTTAATTTGTCAGGCCAGCCTAGTTGATGAAAAACAGGTTTCTATTCTCCAGTGTTAGCAGCCACATCTTTCCAAATCTTTGAAGTTGGATAGTAATACCATCAGTGTCATCCTGCAAAAATCTTGTAACCAAGCCAATTTCATTCCTATTGTCCTGTTACACTAATTAGAGTTGTTTTACCCCCATTGGTCTGCAATAGGTGAAAATGAAGCCAATTTATTTTTAGATTTGTTACATTCTGGGATAATCATTCTTGCTTCCCCCCCACCCCCCCCTCAACGACGTGTTAATATTTGTAGTGCTCTTTCGGTATCAGAAAGCCAGGCTCTTTAGCAGGGCTCCACAGACAGCACAGTGCTATCCCAGGACAATTTCTGCAGTGCAGACAAAGTACGCAAGCGTGTGTGTGTGTGTTTATTTGTGTAGAGAAGAATAATTTTGAGCTCAGGCAATGAATTTGATCTTAAGAGATGATTTTAGGTTTTGGAAGTTCTTTCCTAAAGGAGCATTTGACATATTTAGAGCTAAATGCACCAAATGTTCATATTGTTTGGACAAGGTGGATTAACAAATAGAAAAAAAGAAATTGGCTGCAGTCGGTGTTTCCAGTCCCCCAGTCTTCAGCTAACCCTTCTGACGGGAATCTGGCAGGCCTTTTTATGAACAGTGCCCCATTTCAAAGGATACCATTTAAGCATAGTATTCTTTATCCCAATCCCAAGATGTAAACAGGGATATGCTTGGGTTTGAAGAGTTACTTGGGAGGTGAACTTTATTCTGATGATACCCAGGAAGATTACAAGGCAAAAATACTTGAGGAAAATGATAGGGTTAAGGTGCGATCTTCTGAGGCAAATCAGAGAGGCCAGGGGTCAGTCCTGCCTGCTGCTCTGGACTCTGTTGACATTAATATTATTAACTTCATTGACATTCAATATATTGAGCTGGATACTTGCTCTGTTGTATCGGGTTTTATGGCAGTGCAACTCCACTGACTTCAACAGTGTTTCACTGGCATACAACCAGTAAAACGGAGTGGAGAATCAGCCACCTTTTTCTAGTATTACTTCAAAATCCCTGATGCCCAGAGCTGATGGCTCCGAAGCCCACTCTACTCCCCAGGCTAGCAGAAGTGCAGGCTCAGGGGCAGCACCGCGTGAGGGCAGCACAGGTCATTCTGGGATTTGCTCTTTAGAAGCATTTCACTGTCTGGCTGTGAGCACCCTCCTCCTGGATAATATGGAGTTAATTGGTTAGATCACAAATGTCCATCCTCTTGGGTGAGAACACTGCCTCCTCTCAAATCTAGCCTGGGTAGGACTGCAAGGGGACCACACAGGTCACATCCCGGCACATCTACAAAAGTATTCAGGAGCTGTCCCACTTACATTTTCTGTTTCAAAGGCTCATGTGTGAGCATGGACACCCAGTTCAGCATCTGGGTTCTCCTGGGTGTAACGTGAGTTGGGTGCCAACACTGTAGCAGTCAAAGCCTTTGAGCCCATGCATGCAAGCCATGTTGCCTAGCGGGGCTTCTTCACCTGCAGCAGTGCAGATCCCCAACAGAGGACACACAGCGGCTGGGAAGCAGGGTGGGAAGCTTTGCATCTGCAAAACCTTTAAATCAGAAAATGTATTTACCCCAGCTTGATTGGGTTCTGCATTTGATGCCTGCAATGGCATTTTCTAACATCCTGGCTAGCACGTCACTGCTTATGGCATTTTCCTGTCAGTTGAGGTCCATAATACATTTTTCTTCCTTTTTTACCCACAGCTATGCAAAGGAGCAGAGTCTGCAGAGTAGTGCTCTGTAAAGTGCTCGTGGTCCCAAATGCAACTCGGAAGGACAGGGTTGCTGGATAAATTAGACGCAAATTTCTACAGATATTTGAGCACCTCTGCGTGCAGATCAGTGCCTACTTCAGATTTTTAAAGCTTCCAGGCTCCTTGTTGCCATTGGGAGGTGGGAACACATTGGCTTTTGAAAATCCCAGAGACTGAAACATATTTAAGCACTGTTGCCTGTTGCTTCCTTGGATCAAGACAACTAAACTCTTTGAAAGCACTGGGCTGCAGTCAGTCAGTACCTATCTGACCTTCTAAACACTAATAAACACTTGGTGCATGGTCTGCAAGCTTGAGGCCTCATCTGACCAAAGCTTAAATTATACCCATTGATTTCATCATGGAAGTGATGGTCCACTCCCAAACATGCCAAATTCATTTATGTTAGGGCTATGGCCTGGAATGGCATTTTTTTCATAAGAATTAATGGATCCTCATTTCTTCTGCTCTGAGTCAGAGTTTAAATCTACAGGCCATTCCCAACACAGCTGAAACAGAAAATGAACACATTGAAGTGAAATTTTCAAAGTGACATTTGAATCCCCTCTCTCTGATGAAATCCCACCTATTGATCCAGTCAAATGACTGCAGTCTCCATGGGTCCATCCTGCAAAGCCTTCCTTGACCAGCTTATTACTACAATTCTTCAGGTGCACTATGACTGTCTTTCAGTAGAGGACAGGTGCCAGCTAATCAAGTGGAAAAATGAAAACTCCCAGAGATGAAATCCTAGTCCCAGTAAAAGCTATGGCAAAATTCCCATGGAAATCAGTGGCTACATGTATCTTAGGACATTATCTCAAGTCTGAATTGCCATTTGAATACCGACTTCCTGATTTACGCAGTGGGTTTGACTTGGAATAAACTAATTTACTGCCTTTTCCCCAGTAGCTTGAGCATCGAAGGGACTGGCTCACATGAGAGCCATTCCCCTAGGGGTGGTGTAGTGGGATCCAGATGGCTTGGGTCAGACTGTCCACGCTCCAGGAGACTTTGCGGTTTCATGGCTCCCTTTGCTCCTTCCATACCCTCCACCGCTTGCTCCTATCATCCCACTACAAAAAAATTTACCTGCTCTGGTCTGCAAAGGAGCCCTGCTATTTCTGGACTGCTGCCTACAAGAAAAAACTTGGCGTGCTGAGGAAAACTGAATCCTTGTGAGAGAACAAAACTGGGTCCTTTGTGGAAAAATGTTGTGACTCTCGATTGAAGGGCTGTGGATCCAGATCAATTTTCCTAGCAAAGGGGAATAACTCTAATCTAAATACAAAAAGGAGTCTGTCATGATGAGAAACAAAAGTATGGGGTTAGCTGTCGGGCTCAAGATTGGTCTTGATGAAGTACAGTGCCTACAAGCCAATAATAAGCTAAGGCCCATGGTGGGGCTGCAACAAGCTGGGGCCACTTGGCTTGGCTAACTCAAGTCCAAATGCTGGCACCACTGCTGGAGGCAGGACAAGCATAGTCAAAAGAAGCAGGATTTCTTTCTTGATTTGCAAACAGAGTATCACAGTTCATACGCCTTGTGTGCGGGTATGTGGCAGTGTGTGCTAATGCACATGCTTTGCCTTGGCTTTAAATGGTCTCTGACTATAAAAGTTAATAGCTTTGATGCAGCATTCCTAAAAGGAAGTGTTTGTCAATTTTGCTATAAGTGTTTGAGCGCAACAGTCTTAATTCAATGTGTCAGATAAGAGAAAATCATGTTGGCTTATATTTATGATTTATCACTTCTATCTTAGCACTAGAGATGTTTGGAGAGCAAACTAACTCTCCCGTTTGTGTTTTGCTTTGCTTTGTTTTTTTATCCATCTAAGCCTTGCCAGGCAAATCCGTAACACTTCTATACCAGTGTCAAATCTGCTGGGGAATGGGCGGGGAGACACATGTGGAATGCACTGAGGTGGTATGTTTGATAAGTCACAGCTTATGTGAGGGCAGAGATGTAAAGATAGGCAAGAAGTGAAGACAAGTTCATGATGGATCGCTGAGGCCCATGCTACTGCATAGGTCAAGAACAGCCGTGCTGCCACACCCAGGAGAGCACTGATGCCTGCTATTTCATGTGGCCCTTGGGCACATTTGGGATTCTTGAGCTGAGATTGGAAAAAGGATGAGCCTGGACCCTCAAGTGACTAACAGAACCACAGAAAAGCAAAGAAACTTGTAGTGAATAAAGAAAAGGACAGAATGCAAACTATTTGTTCCAAGGTAAAAGGGACCAGACCATCTCAGGAATTTGGGTGCTTAAGTGTCTTTGTTTAGGATCCTGCCCAAAACGCCTGTGATAACCTGGGCCAATATGGGTGCAGAGATGTTTCTTATACCCACAGGTTGGTTACCAACTCTCCAGCAGCACTAAAACAAACAGAATAACCCCATGTACTGTCTTGGTAATTCTACCACCCGGTCATGACTGCTTTTCGAGATTGTTACATGCATGGGACCAAAGTGGATAAAAAACTGTTTGGGTTAATCTCAGTTGTTCCAAAACATGCTACCTGGTGATTTAGAATGGCTTCTGAAATGTTTGTATTAGGCTCTTGCTTTTATAGTAGTGCTGTGCAATACAGAGAGAATGAACAGCTTTGTGGAGATAACACTGGCTTCCCCCATGTGGGATGCTCTCTCCCCTTTCATTTTGGCCTTGGTAGGTACTTCTGTTTCAAAGGAAACCTCTACCCACCCACAAGTTCCAATAACTATTTCCTCTGGTCTTCACAAGCTGGTACGGGCTCAAACATCTTCCCTGCACTCTTTGGGAGAAGAGGCAGATAATACAGGGAGTGGTAGAGCTACACTGATTCTTGGGACTAACAGTAAAGGTACCCAGTTAAAGGACTTAGCGGGGGGCCTCAGATTTGCTTGCAGAGTCCTGTGTGTCTTTTCTCGCGATCAAAGCAACCGTGAGAAATTGTGGTTTTCAATTCATTTTTTGCATATGGGAAAGAGGATGGCTTTGTCAATGGCTGTTTAAAAATACTTCAAAAGAACTTGAATCAGTCCATGGCTGCACTATACACAAATTAAAATAATTGATTTTTGGCAGCCTTTTAGGAGATCTATAAATTAAAGGGATCACGTTTCTGATACATTTTGGGGGACTTTATTTTATGTTGACTTTCAGAGTGCCCTCCCTCCCAGAGCTGGAAGTCAGCCACCAAACAGAGAGAGCTTCTCACTTTCATTTGCTCTGCCCTCCTGTCATAGGAGTCACTGGGTGTCCTTCAGGAGCACCCATGGTCACGGTGGGTCCTGGACCCATGCCAGCTCTGCACCCTTCCCTTTCATTTCTGCTTTGACAACTTCACATCGAGAAACAGAAACTGCCCCAAACCCAACAAGAACCACCCCTCTGGGGAGTTAGTTTCTCTCCCTTTTTCTCCATCAGTAGAAACTGATACCCTCACCCAGTTTGTGTTGCACCTGGGCTGTCCCCATTCGGTGCGCTGATGGCAATGGGTTCAGCTCTATCTGTGATGACCTAAAAATAGCACTCAATTAACATTGCATTTCAAGAATTGGAAAATTTCCCAGAAGTCCATTCTTTTTTTCTTTTTCTGTTTCATTACATTTTACAGTAATAATACACAAGCCTGTAGAAAACATGACGGGTAATGAAAAAATGTAATTAATATAAGCAGTGTAAAGCATTTTTTTTCCCTCTGTTGTCCTTGCAGAAAATTACTGCTTTAAACTGAGCAGGATGTGAAAATGCATAAAGCAAACAGTAATATGCTGTGGTTTGTAAATATCTTATGCAAAATAGTTAAGTCAACTGCTGTTTATTTTTCTTACTTTGTGTCACAAGCTCTTACTTTCTTTTGTTCATTACTTTTTCCATTTGTTCTCTTTTGGGGGCTTGCTCTCTTTCATCTTAAGGAAGGCACTGGCTTAGCTATATTTTTTTCTGCTACAGCTAATTCAATCAAACATATAGGAGAGGCTATTCCATCTCTTCTTCCCATCTCTTCCTGTTTGCTGGCTCTGAAATGCAACATATACTGCAAAAGGGTAGTGAGCCAGGTCCTCACTATACTGAGGATCTGCTCTCATTGTTTTGGGCTTAAAAAAAAAGGAAAGCACCCTTTTATCCTACAAACAAGCACGCAATTATCCCAAATCCTGCAATAGCTTTATGACAAACTGTAGCATTCCTGACTCTTACTGTAGGATTCTGCAGTGTTTTTACAAGGCTGCCTGGTCACAGTTCTGGAATGGGCTGTGAGCAATACGCAGTCAACATTAACTAGGATGGCATGGTATATGCCAGCTCTCCTTGGGATATTTCTCTCTGGCTATCTGTAGAACTTGTAATACCCAGCGATATCTGAAGGTCACAACAGAGTTTCTGAGCTGAAATACAAAATAGCATTCCAAACACATCTTCTGTGGCCGACAAGAAACTGCTTATGGTTTATTTTCCCTCCCCCCTCTCCGCAGCTGACATCCAGCATTAGTTATTGTTTATTTTTGTCTTGTTCCTGGTTCTAAAGGTTCCCCTTATGGCCCTGGTTTATGTGAACTTTCAGATATCACTCGGGGCTTCTCTGCCTCATCCCCTCTGATGTAGCTGGTTCCCCTGTGAAGGTAGGTTTCCCCAGCTGAAGATCTGTGCCTCTCTCCTGTGGCATTCTGTGCAGCCATTTGGAGTCCCAGATGTAGGAAATGAAATAATCCACGCTCATACAGTCATGAAAGTGCCCATCTGGCACACAGGAACATCACGCATTGGAAGCACACAAGCGTGAGCTCACTTTTGTTATGGCATTTCATAAACAGAGATGCAGCAAGCCAGCAAGTAAGGTCCTTTGGATAATAACAATCGTTTCTACCACACATTGTGTTTAAAAAATAGGGAAAGAAAAAATCAAGACAAACTGGAAAGATTTGCTCTGAGGCTTCTGAGGAGAAATTTCTACTTATAAACGTTTTTTCCCAGTGGCCTGCTGTACTTACATCTCTCTGGCTCTCTCCCGCTCTCTATGTAGATGTAAGACAATGGTGACAGTTGAAATGTAGCCAGTTAACTCTTAGTTAGCTCTGAAAGCTCTTCTTCTTCACTGTTCAGTTAAAGAAAGGAAATATTAGATCATACTTACAAAAGTGAGTTCTGTAAAAACAAATTGCATGTTACTGCTTTCTTATCACTACATAAAACTCACAGAAACAGTCTAATAAATGACCTCACCACTCAATTTTGAAGTATACAAATTAAAGACAGCAACAGATAAGCCAAGAGAGATTAATGTAGAGTGTGTGCGCCTGTATGTGTGTGTTTGCATGCTTCTTTGAGGATATACCCATATGCTGTTGACATTCAACCTCTGGAATTATAATTAGGGGAAAAGGCAGATGTGTAAATTCATCTTGCTGGGCAGCATCTATATGTTGCACTAGTCCCTGATTAATTCAGGACTTGAGCAATATTTATGCCAAGACACAAGGTTTCTGTGGGGATATGTTGGCTAATAAAGGGGTGGAATATGAGGAAACAATGCACAGCCTGAAATGATGGACTAAGTTCAATACCAGTAAGTAAAAAGCAAGGTTATTTATATTATTTTAGCTTTGTAAAGTAATTGAAAAAAGACACCCTAGGCATTTTGTTGGATGTCATTGCATGCTGTAAAGAAATCTTGGGATCTATTAAACTTCTCAAGAACACACCATTAGCCCTTCTGACAGTGCTGGATCTTCAGAGGGATTGCTCCTCAAAGCGGCGAGATTTTTAAGGTCAGGAAAGAGCAGAGAGAGGTGTCAGGTCTCCTGAACCATTGCTGGAAAACCATGCCCGTTCCAAAGCGGGGGCCTGGGCCTGCCAGGGGCAGGGGCATGCCACTCCATGGTTTATGAACATTATAAATTATGCATAATAGTAAAAGAAAATAGTCTCTGCATTTTACATGAGCCATTTTCGTATTGTATTTGGCAAACAATATCTGGTCCAGTATATTTTAAATACTAAGTGCTAAGTTGGGAAAACAATGAGATGTTTGTAAATATGATAGACCATTACAATATACTGCTTCTCATTTGAAAAGTCATTTGTGCAAGAAATTATTATTGACCCATGATATGTAAATGATTGAAATGCAGAAATTAATATTTGGGTCAACTCATGTATTTTTCAACTATGAAACGAAAAGCTCAGTATTCACATTCCAATTCATACATGAAAGCATTACAGCACTATTACTTGGCTATTGTATTAATTTATTATTGTCTTAGTTAATGATATAGAGAGTTATATCTCTATTTTCAAACGAAGAAAAGGTGTTGCTATGCCACAGTAACGTTTCAGCCCAGGAACGTCCCTTATTCTGGACTCTTCTTGTACTGGTGACAATAAGCCAAATTCACAGCTGATGGAAACAAATAAACAACACTGCTTGCATTAAGAAGATTTTGGCCCTAATATACCTTAAATGTTGCAGAGGGAGGACCGGCTCCTGCGTTGCAGCTCCTCTGTTCCCACTGGGCTTGATTCTCATCTCCTTCACATGAGTTTTACACCAGTGTGATGCTCCTTATTTACTGCAATTAATCCAGAAATATAAATCAGCACAGGATTAGGTCCTTTAGTACTGTGAGGTAGTTGTCTTTTAGTCTCTTATTCTAAGGGGTTTTGTTTCTGCTTCCCCCCTCCTCTTTCCCTCAGCCATGGGGAAGTCAGTGGGAGCGTGGGGTTTCTCACAGCACTGGTGGGAGTGCACATTTGTCCTGAGAGAGCTGCAACAGACCCCTCAGGTGACTTTCACTACAGTGAATTTAGTGCTCATGAGACATGCGAGGTTATTAGTCCCAGAGACTCAGGTGCTCTCTTTCTCCCTAGAAGGACTGTCCCAAGACCTGGAGCAGCAGTTCAACCTTAGTCCATGCTACGCTCTGTCCCCGAGGCGGCGAGAAGGCAGCCCCGTGACTCTGCGATGAGGTACTTCATCAGCCACTCAGTGCAAAGGTGCTTGGCTGAGGTTGTCAATAAGGGACAAGTTGTGCAAGTTAGACCTACAATATGGTTGGTTCTTGGGCTATTATCCGTCACATTTCAATTCCATTGGCTACCAAGCTTAGCTGGATTGAGTCTGATTTAAGGTCAAACATCCCAATAATTCATTAGTATCCTATAAACTGTGTGCTCCATCTTCATGGCTTTTTATGCAAAAGTAAACAATGCCTCATTCTTTGTGCCACAGGGTATGGTATCACTTGATGGGTCTGTCTCCTTAAATAGATGTATAATTTAAATACAAATAAACGTATGAGTGAAACCCATGTAGAATGATATTTGTGATAGACAAAATGAATGAAGAAGAGATGGGCAAAACAATTTAGATAATACCCAAAAGCAAGGCGTCACAGCTAAATCAGGATTAACCCATGAAGCATGATGTGTTTCATGAAATGACTTCGGTATAGTCTAAAAAAGTACAATGACTCAAATGAATTAAGCAGGGCAGTATTGCATCAAGGTTGCTCCAGTGTTCATACCTGTTACATACATATTGGGTCATGCCTATGAGAATGGACCTGACCTTTTTTTTTTTTTAGTTAAAATTGTATGTAATTATATTTGCATATATTTTACAGATAAAACATTTTTTAAAATTATTTTGTATAAAACAATTTTATATTTTAGGTACAAGTTCTTTTAAGCAGCTTTAAATGGCAATAGACCCAGCTCTACATGGCTTGCAAGATAAGGAAGTCCTAGTATAAGAGCATGTTTGGGTGGTGAAGAACAAATGTGGCTACCCCAGCACTATATAAAATTGTGATGGAGATGAAGCAGAGGTAGTGGTGGTATTCAGTGATGTAGCCACTGCCCTCATGGTGTGATTTAGAAACTGCCCACGCTAGCCAGGTGTAAGGGAGGGGTGACATCCTCTTGGTCCTGCCCAATTAATCATCCTCTGGTTTTCTCAGCCTCTGGTGCAAAAGGCAGACCCAGATGACTAATTCTGGCAATAGAGGCCCTACTTGTCAATGAGACCTCCCCTTGATAGAGGCACCATTTGGTTTTAATTTTCTTGCGGCCCATTCATTTATTTGAGGCTAATGGCTGACATGAATCACAGTGTTAGGAGGAAGAAGCACGATTTGTACTAGCAGCCTAAAAAAGATGGCATGTCCACCAGGGATGGCAGGAACAGAGGGTGCGGTTTCTTGATGCTTTGACCACAGGGGAAGAGAAGGATTGGCAGAGCCTCTCCTCAAAACCCAGTGCCTTCCCCCTGCTCGTTTGGAGGGCAGCATCAGCTGAGAGCACAGACAAGGTGTAAGCGGAAGAACACTATTGCTATTTTGCAATGGATTCACATGGGAGTCTCAAACCGACAAGGTGATGATTACTGTGGCCCCAACCAAGCACAGCCTTTGTTTAACTTTACCAGTATGAGTAAGCTAATTGGCGTCACTGGGCCTGTATGTGTGCTTAAAAGTTATGGCCGTGTTAAAATGCTTTGGTGGGTCAGGGAATAATGGGTGTTTAGCACCTTGCAGGACACAGCCCTGGGAGCAAGCCTTGCCGTGACCTTCTGCAAAGTAGGGGGTGTGCTCTGAGGGCCTGATTTTGCTCAGCCTGTGGTTGCGCTGCCCCACGAGCTCCACAGCCACATAATGCTGGGGATTGTCTAAATCATGAAACAACATGTTGTACCAGGGCAGCCAAAAATAACAATAAAATTAGCAGGAGCCAGTCCAGCTGATTCTATGAGAAGCTGCAGAGTTTCAAAATTAATCTTAAATTTACCTCTAACCCTGAAAACAAAACTAACTGTAGAATGTAAGGCTCCCTGAACATGTTCGGAAACTTGATGGGAATACCTCAGAAAAAACACAAACACTTTAGATAAAGCCCTCATTTTAATTGTATCAATTCTGCCAATTAATGATAATGGAAGAGCAGTCCAATTAGCTAAATAGCTAATAGTTTTATCAAGCAGAGGCTGGCAATTTAAAGCAAACAAATTCTTTCTAATTTTATCCCCTTGCACACCAAGATGTTTAAAGGATAATGGGGGATCCAATAAAGGATATTGCTCAAATAGAGCTACATTTAAACCACCTAATGGCTTTAAGAGTTTTACCCCAATTAACAAAGAAGAAACATGAACATTCAGTGACTTCCAGCATAATATCTGAAAATCTTCATTAAAAAAATAACATATTCTCCAACTAAGGGCAGAATGGAAAACATCATTGACTTCTCCCTTAAAAACACCGATTTCTTCCAAAACAAAGGCTCCTCTGTAACAGCAAAAGTATCAGAGAAAAAGGACTCTCCTGTCTAAGCCCCAGTATATAAATCATCTTCAAACTACGGTCATTAGTTTTAACATAACTGTGGATTTGAATAAAGGAGATTGACCTATCTAACATATTTAAGACCAAATCCTACTGTTACCTAAATCTGAAATAAGTCAAGGCTATTGAAGAGAATCAAAAGCCTTTTCAAAATCAATAGCCAGAACAAATTCCTCATGATCATAATTCTGAGGATAAAAAAATCCATTAAAGTGATGTCTTTGATTGCTATTAATGAAGCAATCTGGAATAAATCCAGAGCGATCCATATGGATAATCGAATCTCTCATTTTCTCACATTTTACAGGGCTCAGATTTGGGCCTGATTTATATGACAGTGATGGGCAAAAGGCTCCTTTCCTTCTGACACTGGGCTGCCCAGCCTGGACAGTGGATGGCATGGTCTCTAAAGGGAGCTAGAGGATCAATGCACTCGATGCTCAGAGAAAGAAGAGCTCAAATAAATCAGCTTCCAACCACAGATCCCCAAATACCTCTCCTTCACTGCAGGTCTTGTGGAGGTTACTGTGGGCTGCAGAAACCACCAAAGTGCTGCTAATTAACTGGTACAAACCTCCTCCCTGATATCCCTGCCATTGCTCGGAGGTGCTTGGCACTCTCAGTGCCCTGCCAGGCTCAAGCAGATACAGGGATGTCACCCATGGGGCACAGGTGGCCTCCAGGAAAGCCCCAGGTAAAACCTTTGACTGGAGCTTAGCCGATTTTTGGGGGGAGGTAGAAGGACTTTTTCTTCACTGTTAAGCCCCTGTTTCCCCAGTTAAACAGTAAGAGATTTAGGCTTCTCTCTCTTTTTTTTGAAATAATGCCACGAATTCAGAGGCAATGCCCCCCTGAGTCCTCGAGCCATGGCTAAGTAACCTCACCCTCGGGGAGGGTGGGTGCAGAAGGGGTCCTGCTCCTCCCTGTGCCCCCCCACAGTGCCACCCCAGGAGCTTTACTGCTCTCCTCCTCTGCCATATTCTTTCCAGACAGGAGACTCCAGCATCTCAGCCCTCAGCACCAATTTTGTGGCCTCCAGATATATCCTAACCAGTCTCTTCACCTACTAGCAGTTCCCCCCATTCCCTGCGCACCCTGCTGCCAGCCAGGCCACCTCCATGAGCCAGCCTGCCTTCCTCCCTCCCCTTGCCCCTGCATCTCTTCTTCTCCCACCTGGCTGTCGTCTTCCCTGGTGCCCCGGTTTCTCCTTGCAAAGCTGACCACCCCTATTCTGCTTCCCTGGGAGTGGCTGAAAAATTTGCCACTCATGCCAGCGACAGATTTTGAAAATTTCAGCACAAAACCATTCGTGCTAGAAAGGAATACAGTTTCCATTTGTGAATTTGCTTTTTTGCTGCCTGCCACATCTCTCTAGGGTAGGTACCCACCACCTTCACCTTCCCCTAAAGTCAGAGTTGCCTGTGGTCTGGAAACTGTCACATCCTGCAAAATGCTCCTGGCCCCACGCCACAAGGCCAGGACTTGGCCCCCAGTCTCTGAGCAACACTGTTTCAGTCAGAATTCAATAAAGTACTTGTATTATATGAACCTGGTAGGAATCGATTTTTATTTGAAACCAAATTTTAGGTTTCAAGCAAGAACAAAAAAGTTAGACAACAGGTCAATATGCTTTGTATGGGTATCACACTAGGTCAGAAAGATTCTGAACTTTCACCTTTATTATCACCCTAAATTATCTTTGAGTCAAATTTAACTTCACAGGTGTAACAGCTCCTTTTCTTTCTAAGCTACTGACTGCATACTGAAGGCGAAAGCTCAGGGGGTTGGGGTTTTTTTTATATATTTTTATCCAAAGCAGATGCAAAAAGGTGTTTAGAAGGCTGATCTATATGTAAGGAATAGTTACTAACAGAACCATCTGCTTCTCCAACAGCTGAAATTATATATAAAAGCTTTCACTCCAACTTCACAACCAACTGAGAGTCTCCTGTTGCTCCCACCCCTGCAACTCTTTTCTGCATTTAGTTGCCACTAAAAATCTATGCAACTCTGAGCTGGCTTCTGCTACAAGTGCTGCTTCTATCATGTCAGCCAGCTCAATGGATCCGTGTCTCAGAAGGGCCTCTTTGTAAAAGGGTACCCTTGGGTGACCAGGGTCAATATAAATTGCTGCTTTTCCATATGACGGTGCAATTAGGATAGAAGCTGTCTCCTTTCTACCCTTACCAAAAAAGATGTAAACATAAAAACCTAAGACCAAACACACTAGGTTGAACAAAAATCCAACTATTCTAATATTTTATGTCTGTTAATTACCAGTAGTGGATGTCCAGAAGTGAAAGTGTAAGAACAGGTCAAAGGCTGCAGTTTCGCCAGTGTTATGTACCCTCCCAGCAATCTGTGGCTTAGGCAATCTTGGCCAGACCTGCTGGTAGCTGGTGGGGTTACCAAAATCTTCAAGCTAGACGGAGGCCAGTTGTTGACAATTCTTGAGAATATGTAGAGATTGCTGTTACCATTTTAGAGTACAAATAATTTTTTTCCAATTTTTTAGAGGTCTGAAATGACACCTGCAACTCATCTAAATGGATTGCATTTGTTCTTCATTGCCCACAGCACTGAGTAGTTTTCTTCAAGTCCTTTAATGGGCTTGAATCTGAGCAGTGAAAGCAGACACTTTACCACAAGCTTTCTGGAACTTGTGCAGACACAGTAGCTCTGGAAACACCTGTCATATGTTAAGAGGATTGTTAGGTAAATTGGGAGAATTCAAGGAACCTGAACCAGCACTAGCAACATCAATGTTCTCTACTGGTGATGAGAGAGACTAACTATTCACTACCAACATCTGCCCTTGCAGCTGGGCGTTTCTAAGAGCAAAAGTGCTAAGCCCTGGCATTTGTAGGATGGTTTGGAGATTGTGGAGCAGGCTCCAGGAAGCTTGCCAGTCCCAAAACAGCCCAGCCAGGTGACAATCTACAATGACCACAGAGCAGCTCCTATATAGACTCTCATCTAATTTAAGGGGTATCCTTAGACAAATATTTGGCAGATTCAGTAGCGAAATTTGACCCGGAAAGCGAAGTGTCTTTCACCTGTACAGAGGCAGTGCCTAAGATGGAAGGAGCAGGGAATGGGGCAGGGGTATAGGATCATTTAGGGTAGAGTGATTCAGCCTGCTGAGCCTGCCTGTCATGGCCCTGACACAGAACTCCTCTTCCACCATGAAATAAAGCTATCAAAAGAGGATTTCTTCGCAGCCAGCCAGGGTAAAAGAAGGGATAGATGAAGTTTTCTTCCCAATGTTATTAAGAGTCTCTACTGATGACACTAATGGGCAACATAGCAAATCACAGTCACAGCATTTTCTTTAAACACCTCTGTCACCAGTATGCTCAGGGACACAGACTGAAAAATACAAACACAGTTAGGAATTCCATTAGCTTTTCTGAAACCAAAGGAAATTTACCACCAGAGGAGAACGAATTCTGCTCCTAGTTACAGTGATGTAATTCCAGGAAAGCTGACAGAGTACTGCTAACTCAGGTATGGGAAGAATCTGCTCCAAGCTCCTGGAATGCATGTTAGGCTGTGCTGAACAGCTATAACTATCTCACTGCATTGAGTAAGAGCAAGAGAGAGAGAGACTTTTTATGATGTTCTACCCATTAAAAAGGAACCCGAACTCACAGCTTATTTTTATAAATAAATGTGTTACCTGAAGAATAGTTGAACACACTCATTTGCATAGGATTTGGTATACATCTCTGTGCTCTTCAATAGATTATTCCAAACCTGAAGTATTTCATATAATTAATGTCAATATGCTTAGCTTATTTGTTATAAAAGAAAAGCACTTCTAATTAGCCTTTTTGATGTGTAAAACTTCAGTATTTCTCCCTAGTGTTTTCCAAATCAGGTTCCTTTTTTTACAATCCTGCACAAAGACAGAGTGTGAGGCTTATGCACCACTTAAGTCTTATTCTGAAGACAGTTTAAATTGCATGTACAGGATAACTAGGCCTTGAGCTGGCCCTCAACATGGGGTGAGGTTCACCTACTACGAGCAATGTCAGAAGTCCACATAGTATAAACTGGCCTTGTGACAAGTCAAACATTTCAATTTCCTGTTAAATTCAACCAACACTTTGCATATTTCCATTTATTACAGTGACACATACAATCTACTTTTCAACCAAAGCAAACCCTACTTGCCTTCACTGAACCTCTGGAGAGTCTTTGGGAAGAACAAAACCTTCACAGCAGTGACATTCAGAGGCTTATCACAACACGTCAGGGACACAAGTAAATCTCAAGCAGTAAAAGAGAGTACAACGCTGGTGAGCTGCCCAGATGTAGCAATAAAGAAGGTCAAGGTGAGCACTTTTTTGTACCAGTCAACCCTGCAGAAAGGCCAGACAAATTAAGACGTTTTTTCCAAGCCAAAGGATTGGTCCTATCAGCAGCAAGTAACAGGACAGTGGAAAGATGAGCGTACAGACTCCCATCTCTTACCACTTACCCCTCTTCTTTTTGGGAGAAACACAGCACTGAATTTACATTTAAGTAGAGCCATGGTACAAGACTGACCAGAAGCCTGTTGGAAGCAATGGGAATATTTTCCCTTTACTTTGGGTCTTGGATTAAGCTCTAAATGAGATCAGAGCTAGATCTGATCTGTGGAGGCATACAGAAGAAATTGTGCTTCTCTATTAAATTGGACAAGCAAAGTGCTTTATTGAGTGCTGAAATAAGATGTGAGATTCCATGACAAGCTCAGGTTGTTATTCTTTCCCATGTAGCTCTCATTTGACACAAAGAAGCTTATTTTCCATATCATGGGGCCCTTGATCCTGAGCAATAAATATAGTATCTTCCCTAGAAGCATGAAGGCCCTGCTTTATAGCCTTGGCAAGAAAGTGTACATCGGCCTTGTTGGTTGATTAGTTAATTCAAACAAGAATAGCAAACTCTGAAAACTTTGGCCAAATTAACATCTTTTTGGCTGCTCCAATGAGCCAATATTGTTGTGGAAACCTGGAAGCAGTAGTCAAGTCTTTGATGATTTATTTAGTAGGAGTCATCTAGTAGCTAATTGTCTGCAATTTTTAACCTCATTCATGTGCACTGCTGATTCTTCTTCCAGCATCTGCAGTTTTCTCCTTAAGCTTTCTTACATCTCTGTATGTAACATTTCCAGACAGCAGTTCAACTTTATCACAAATACTTTTATGAACTTGCCAAACCACATCCAAGATCTTCAGACTCAAAAGTAAAAGATAAAATCATCTTCAGAGGGCACCTCACCCTTCTCCACCCAGGCACATGAAAAAAATCCCAGCTTTAGGCTCTGACATTTTACATTTATAATGAGTCACAGCTTAGGGTTTTTTTTTTTTTTTGGTGTTGGAATTTTCACCTTTCCATTCTTCTCCTGGATTTTTCACCTCGGATCCATATCAAAAGAGAGAAAATACTGGTGAGCCATGTAAAAGAACCATCCACCTTTTCTGTCTCTACTGCAGATCCTACCATCTCTGTAGTGCTGGCCCCAGTTGTCAGTCACTGCAGATGTGCCATAGGAAGAATGAGAGATCACTAGGCAAGGACGTTTTGGCCAGGAGTGCAGAAGACTTTGGTACCATATTGGCAGAGATCAGAGTTAACTAAAATGCTCAAGATGTGATGGCTGTAACCTAGATCCTCCTGGGAGGGTTCAAAGAAGAATCTAATTCACTGTGTAGTTCTGTTTCCCCTATGGTTTACGGATGGTCCTGATGTCTGTTAAGTCACAAAAATGTAGCAGTTCTAGTCAGATTTCTGGTTAATCTCATGTGATTCTTCATGAGATAGAAAGTTCTTCCTGTTCATTTTCTGCATTCAATTATTCTGGTGCATGATTCAGCAATTGTCACATGTCCATTTTGGGGTGGCTTCATGCCCTGAGTGGATGAAGGGCTCTTTATGTCTCATTTCTGTCTCCTATTTGTATGTTTATGAAGAAGCCTGGGTCCCTTGGGAGATGGAAGATACTCTATTTGGGCAATATTATCACCATCATCTACTATGATCCATGCCTGCGGGAAGATATTTTTAAAAAGAATAAGTTCTATTTTGCTAATGTAGCCATTGTTTAAATGTAAAATATAATTAGAGTACCCACCCAGGGTGTATGTTGTTGTGTATTTTGTAATACTACATCTAGATGAGTGTTGGCATTCTACCTATGTACTCAACCACACCCAGGAATGCTGGTATTACACAATTACACACATCCTGTTGACTAATTACATAATAATTAGTATTTTTAATATTCAAAGGTGCACTCAAATTGGTTATGCAAGATTTTATGTCACTGCAAATTAAAAACAAAACATAACAAATATATGTAGTGAACAATGCTGTTCAGATAGCTTACTGACCATGGACTTATCTTCCAGCAGACAGCACATAATACTTCATACTTCATACATTTTAAACACGTTTGGCAGACTCTCCATCCCCCACTGTTACTTTCGGTTACACCTGCTTTGTAAAACTGTTAAAGTAATTTTGTATTCAACACAGTTAGAATTTCTGTAGTCTGCCTGCTTGTGAGTTATGATCACTTATCATGACCAGAGATAATTTTTGGCTGAAAAAAGCACTGTGACGTGCCTGGGGAAGGAAGATTGTTCTTTACAATGGCAACTCTGGAAGGAATCTGGAAGATGCACTTTAAGTTAGCAATTACCTACAAAAATATCCCAAATACTGTTGTTTTAAGAAAGCACTACTGATGAGCCTGAGCCACTTGGATTTGGAACAGATTTTCCCCAAGCTTGAGTGTAGTGTCTTGATCTGGGCTCTCGGTTCTCATGATGGAGATGAGAGGCCAGATGCAAAGTCTGGGTCACCATTTGGATTTGGGGGCTTTAAGATCACAGACCTTTTGTTGCGACAATGTCTTACATGTACTTAAAAAATTGTTTATGTAATGTAACTTCTAAACTTGTTGTTAATCTTAATTCAGTCAAAATTCACAGAAGGCGGCACAGAGGCCAAGCCCTGGGTCTTGCCTAGTGCACAGTTTTATTAGCTGCTATGCACCAAGTGGATTGTATATGAAGTTTCAGTGGTGTTTCTGGCCTTCCATTGTTAGTGTTCCTGGAGTGCCCAGTTGTGCACATAGACCTTTATGATGGAAAAGATGGAAAATATGGACTGTGTTCCCACCTCCAACTATGTGTTTATTGGGCAACAGTAAAGAGCAACAAACATTTTGCACATAACTTCATTTTTTTTGCTCTTCATGAATTCGATTTTTAACTTTTCAGTTACTGTGGCAGCAAGTGATTTTTCAAGGCCTTGAGTACAAATCACTGCCCAAGAGTGTCTCATCGGACTGTTTCTCCAGCTTCTTTACTGAAAAGCAACTTTTGTTGCCCTGGTAAATTAAACATTGGCATTGCAGTCTAAACATTTGCCCCTGCCAGGCAGTTATTTTTTAGCAAACCAACACCTCTAGGGAAGCAAACTGAGGCTGTTTGGAAGGAGCAGGATGTGAGACTGCTGACGTAAACAATACTGCTCATTTCAGGGACACATGCACGGTAGTTTCACAACTGGTCCCTCCCCAAAGCCTCAGTAACCCCTTTTCTCCACCCCAAATATTAGCAATAAAGTCAGTACAAGTACTGCACTTCTCTGCATCTGGAAGACACTTAAGAAGAGGCCAGCTTTTTGAATTCGTAACCAGGGCTTCTGTTCCTTCTAAAGGCTCTTCTTTTATGTTCACTGTTGTCTTACCTGGTGTGTTTCGCCCATGACTCTGGCAGATAAGAAATTTCCAAGGAACGGGGGAACCATCCTCACCTGTATACATTGGTCACCAGTGGCAAGCCTGCAGCAACCTGATTTCACATTGAGAACCAGTGTTCCTTCTGAGAGCAGTTGCTTCAGATGTGAAGCCCCAGTCGACATAATTGGTCAAATGCCTCTTTTCCCTTCTTTCCTAAAGAAAAACAAAGCCGCAATGAACTTACACACTTTGCTATTTCCCCCCAACAGAAATGCTGTGGCTCATTTGCATATATGAGGAACAGTATTTCATTATTGAAAATAATCCAAAACAAAAAATTGCACCTGGCCAACAACACAAGACCAACTTGCTTCCTGATGTGATTTTAAATGGCTGAGATATTAAAACACTGAAAAACGGGGTTTATAATGGAAATACTG
The DNA here is from genome assembly GCF_047370975.1 of Nipponia nippon. Classification (NCBI taxonomy): domain Eukaryota; kingdom Metazoa; phylum Chordata; class Aves; order Pelecaniformes; family Threskiornithidae; genus Nipponia; species Nipponia nippon. The sequence continues at coordinate 37,635,735 of NW_028262369.1, forward strand.
ACAGACTATTAACTATAGCGACGCTGCTCTAATAAATGGAATAGCCTGTCGTAATCTCTAGTTCATAAATATGCAAATACAAGGCAGAGGATTTGCTCCAAAGGATGTCTCTATAATTTTAACTGACCTTTACTGATACTAAATGAGCCTGTTGCTTCTGGTTTTGAGCATTAAATAGAAAGTACAGGGAATCCTGTCTCTCTGCATTCAAGGCCCACTCTGGCTCCCATCAGCGCCAATGGCAAAATCTTCACTACCTTCAACAGGAAAAAGTCTGGCCCCAGAACATCTAGGATATGAAATGTCTGGCATGAAACTGAACTCTTGACTGTACTCGATTTTAATTCTGTTCTCATCTGTGTTAATTATTATTATATTAATTCTTCTGTTTGGGAGAAATTAAGCACACATTCGCCCCATGTGTCAAAGAGCTTGACCTGCCAAAAGGAATTCACTTGTTCAGTGATAAAGAGGCCATCAACACAATGATATAAATGTTGAATTTTAGCCAGTTTCCTGTTCTGGACCAAATGGAGGTAAATCCACTGACTTAATATTTAATAACCTAAATGTAATTTCTTTTTTGTGCCTCGCATTGCACAGTAAAGAATTGGATGGCTAGCAGTTTTGCAGATTCCCAACCCCTAATTATTTTAAGCTATTCATCCTGGTATCTGTCCATTGATGCTCAGCCAAATTGCCAGCAGGGGAGAGATCTGTCCAATCCAGGAGCTAAATGAGTCACTGAGAGTCAATCTGTTTTTTTCCTTTGCTGCTGGGATTTCCTTGGGTCCTGGCCTCTCTCTGCTCCAATCACACACACACAGCTCCAGGCGTGGGTCTTCTTTGGCTTCAGCTGCCTCCTGTCTCCCCATGTCTGCTCTGCTCATCACAGCTGTTGATGGGTTCTTGCCGGCTGGCCACAGAAGACCAATACTTCCATCACACAGCTCTTACAGCTCTTGCTCTGAAGGAAAATGAAGACATCTTGGCCTTGTTGAATTTGCTGCTGAAGTAATACATCAGGTATCTAGATGGAAAGCAAACCACATGAATAAAATGTGTCATCTGGGTTAGATACTAATTTATTTGCCTTAAGTTCTGGGAACAATATTTGCACTTTTTCCAGAGAACTCGGTTAAATTCCATAGAAACTGAATACTAATATGATTTCTGCAGCATGGAAAACAAATATGAAACAGAGAAAAAATAGACTCATCAGAAATATTAGTTGCTCAGTATTAAAATATCTGACAATGCTGCAAATACAATTTATAAACAGGAACATTTAGAGCCTAACTATTCACTAAAAAGCAAATTCCTTGCTTCCTCCCTTTTAGGGTCAGGATTCAATTACACAAAAATACGCAGCAGTCTTAAGGACTGCATGTACGATTAAGATAACTGGTATTTCATGGTAAATGATTAAATTAGCTGACACAGTTTTATCCTGAACTTTGCCATTAAAACTGACATTTTTGTGCCACGCACATTGTAGGCTGCTGGTAATCGAAACTGCTTTTCTTCTTCCAAAGACTTTAAATAGCTGAAGAACTCTTGTTCTTTACTCTATTTGCAAATGTGTGGATAATATATCTATATGATAACAAGATGAACTAAGCACAGGACTTTTTTTTTTTCCTCATCTATCATACAAATACCTTAAGAAAACAGCAAGGAAGTTCCAAATGCCCAGATTCAGCTCTGCAACATGCACTTTAATCAAGTCATTTATGTGACTCCACAGAGATGAGAACATGCTGTCCTCCTCACGGTGAGTAAAAATAGAGAAATGACAGAAGCCTCTTACGAAAAGTTTAATTGTTCCTAGTATACAATTCTAAACCACTCTATGTTCATTCCTCTTCTTTTCAGGCTTGTTTTTTTTATGATGGCAGGGAGTTACAGGAGTAATTTTTATAGAAAACAGAGTTAGGACTGGGTGGATGAAGTGTTGTCAGAGCTGGTGGTTCTAGTCACTGCTCTTCAGTTGAGCTAGCTGGGAAGGAGCAACTCAACTCCTCTGTGAAGACACTCGGCCTTCAAAGCAAAGTGCAGGCACGTGTCATTGCACACAGCAAAGGCAAGGCCAGTCTGATCAGAGACTTGAACTATGAGAGAAGCGTTTCTTCTGAGTATTGCACTGAGAGACCACCAGAGCTGGGTGGGAAGAAAGGCCACAGAAGGACCGCAGAAATGAAGAAAGGCAGCAGGATATGCAGACGGTGTGTCCCTACGAGAGGCCAAGGGTGAGTGTAAGGAATGGGCTCTGGCCAAAAGAGGTCTCACAGGCAATGGGACAAAACTCTTCTATTCTTCTAGATGTTTGACTGTTCCTGTGGTCAGAAAAACAGATCTTTGTCCTTTTTTTGTAAATAAATAGAGTTACATAAAAATAGTATGTGACTCTCACCAACAATTTCTCCTCATAACTAGAGTAACCTAGAATATCTCACATTTTTAGCTAGCCATAAACTTCAAAAGAAGTAGCTCTAACAATACAAAAGCACAGGAACTGCAATACTGGTCCAGAACAGTGGTCCAGCATGTCCAGTCTTTCACAGTCAGGAGCTTTACACACTTGTGAAAATGATGCAATAGGAATGACAATTATTATTACAGAATAATCTGCCTGAATGGGACACTTAATTCCCCACTCACAGGCTCCGAAAGTTGAAGCTTTATGAAGAAGTCATGCATGCATCATATTATACCTCTTTCTGTGCACTGGCACAAAGAGAAAAAAAAGTTTCCAAATATTGACTATACAATTTGGAGCGGTAAAGACATGTCCCTCTACTTCAGCTTTTAGCAACCTAGGTCTCTGCAGAAACAGGTAGTGGAAGATCAACAGACACCAAGGAAATTGTGGGGTTTATTCCAGCAGAGAATTCAGCCCTTTATTCTTAGAGCAGACTTATCAGATGTGTGCGCATAACAGGAACGTTATGGCAAAGTTTTTGGATTCCTTGTTAGCCATAAACAGTTGAGCAAGACTTTGGACTCTTTCACATCTTGGATCTTCTATCAGTTCTAATAAAGAAGAAGAAATGCATCTTTTTACACAGCACCTTCCCCAGGAGTTAAAAATTGCAGTTATTCAACACTCACACAAGTCACACCACTATCATCAAAGGATGACTTTCAGTGAAAAGAAATGTCTGCGAAGACAGTTTCATTGTTTGAGAACTCATGCAAATGCCGAACAATGAAACTCAATCTGATTATCAAAAAATCAAACCTGTATGACCATCTCACAAACTGTGTTATTCAATTAAAACTTCTCAGCTCTCCTACATAATTTCTTGGCTTTTATATATTGTGCAAAAGATACAGCTACTTTTACTTCTCTTTGTACGTTTTAAACTTTGAAAACCTTTCAAAGCAGAGGTTATATGAATCATCTAGCTTTTCCTATTCCAAAATGTTTCACTGATCATTCATTATTAACTGAGTAAAATGAAGATAGCTATGATAAATTTTGATCTATCTCAAAGTATTAGAAAGGATATGAAAACATCTTGTTCACAGTACTAACTTTTAGATGACATATGAAGGTACAACCCCAGTTCTTTCACTGTCACATACAATAAGGCTCTTAATAACCCAATCACTTATTATTACATTTTTTTCCATTCCTAGGCACTAATAGTTTCAGACTGGTCTGCCATTTAGCAGAAACACATTCAAACAATATAACCACAAAGGGACTGGATGTTGGTGACAAGAAGCCTGTCGATGTCAGAGATGTTTTTTTCTAATTAATGTATGTTCTCTAAACAGTTCTACATACATATAGGTCTTGATGTGAATGTTCTGGAAAGAGAATAAGAAGTCTGTGGCCGCTCTTAGATCTGGGAGTGACGTTTTTCAACACATCTCAGTAACTGGTGCTCTTTTACTACATATACTGCAATGTAACTTTACACAAAACTTGAAAATACCATGAGAAAACAAACCTTTTCAAGTGGCTCAACACAGGAATGAAACACAACCTAGAGAAGAACCACACTAATCCAGAAAAAAGAAGGATCTGGCTCATTATAGTGAGTCGAGATCCTGAAGACATCTTGCTGCTTGTCATTTGGCTATCCAGACAGAAGGACTAGACTGAAGTTAGCAGGGCTGTTTGAGGTGTACTCCACAACTGAATATATTTGGAAAAAGCCAATATACTATTTTACTCATTTACCTCTTAAAATGCTTTCAGTTTTACTACAGCCCCCCTCAGCTTGGGTTCTCCAGGGTCGGAGAGGGTCAGGCCTATGGGTAAGGGAAGCAGACGGGGACAGAAGTTGTGCAAAGCTGGTCATGGACTTAATAAGGCCTTGATTCTGTACCAATGAAATCAACAGGAGTTTGGCTCATGTTTGCAATGGGAGGTGGATCAATGCTTTATGCCAGCTGTTCCCTGCTGGGTAGGGATAATCCCTTTGAAACAAAATATTTAACTTGTTCTCACTCTGTTGTTGTAAGAAGGCTTTCCATGATAATGTTTTCATGAGAATTAAAAGGTGTGTCCCATTTTTTCTTCCAAATACCCGCCATTTCTGTAGCATATATTTGCTGATCCCCCCAAAAAAGAGAAACCTGCTATTGACCATGTGGGTTTACAAAAAGTGTCACAGCAATGAGCTACAGGGTGGATCATCTGCTTGTTCTGCTGGCCATGACAGCACTTCTTGCCGTTTCCTCAGCCAGAAGATGCAGCAAGGAGGCACGTTAATTCAAACAGCTACAACTGAGGTGGGATCATATGGGCAGAAGTAAAATAGCTGAGGTCCCTGCAGGCAAATAAAATGACAGAAAAAATAAACTGCCAACAGTCATGAAGGGAGCCATGAAGAACAGAGTGTGGGAACAGTATCAGAGCGACAGGAGCTAAGGAAGGACAGTACTAACAATAAAATCAGATATGGGTGTCCTGCAGTCTGGATCCAGGTACAGCATTTAGTCTCAGTTGCTGTTTCTGTGTTTCGTTTTTATGTTTTACAGGGGAAATGAGGTTCTGAAACATGGCTGAAGCTGCCCAGGTTGCTCTATAGATCAGCAGCACACTGTGGCTACTTCTAGCCCCTGCATATGTTAGTCAAGTTCAAAACCGGTGTGGAAGTTAGGCCCAGTTACCCCAGCTTTCAGTTTGGTTCATTCCCTCTCGCCCCTCTGGCTGAGATCCATTTGGCTAACAGACCTGGAACATAAAGTCTGCTAAGTTTTATAAAGCAATAATTTAATTTAAAAAGTCTCTTTCATTGCATTCTAATGACATTTCCATAAAATACAGAGTTCTACACGTCCTCCTGGGAACTTTTGTTTACTCCATAAACCGCGACACTTTTTGAAAAGCTCTAGAAGACTTCAAGAGAGGAAACTTCCAGAGACACAGTTGTTTGGTCTGGCAACCGTGCACTGAGCTTTCCATAGAGTTATGTCCTCCAGAAGCAGAAAATGTATGGAATTGTTTGAGCTTAAGAGACTGTGACATTTTTATAGAATGAAAGGAGGAACTGAGAGATACAATGACAGAGCCGGGAGCTGCATCTGGCTGGCTGTTCCACGGAGCATTCTCCTTATAGATTTTTTATGGCTCTCCCAGCCCTAATATTAAACACTTGACCTTTTTGTCAAATACTGTTTTAGATTATTATGTTTGATGATTAGTTACTAAATATACCATCTATAGTAAATAGGAAATTGTGTAGTCCGATGCTTCAGTCTCAGACCTTTCAGGTATTGCTCCCTTGGCATTTAACATTAGAACATTGAGTGCCCTCATATTAACTTAAGCCACTTGGTAAGCAAGAAGCGCGCGGCATTTTCACACAGGGCATAGGGATTCCTGAGGTAGCACTACTAGAACAGGGATGTCTTCTTTCCCTTGCCTCCCCCTGCTAAACTGATAGCTTTAAGGAGAATGTTGTAAACATCGTGAAGTCAAGTATATCTAGGAGCCAGCTCATGCCAAACAGTACAACTTAGTCTACTGCCTGCAAGTAAGTGCATTTACGTTTTAAAGTTCTGTAAACTAGCACTTTGCAAAGGACTCTGCCCTGTGCCTCTCTCCCCGGTGAACCCTTCCATTCATCCTCTCCACTCCCCGGTACAATGTCCCCATGTTGGAAGCAGAATTAATCATTTGCTTTTTCACCTCTCCTTCGCAGCACCTTCGTACCTCTGTTTGGGAAACCCTGCTGTGAAGTTAACCCCTCCCTCCCATAAATCCCACCTCAAATATTTGGATTTAAAGGTTTGTGGTTACAGACAGCATGACCCTGAACTTGTGAATATTTATAATAGTTTTGGACGACAAAAAAGATCAAAATTCTTTCTGGAACTTAAAATGGTTTTAACATGAACGGAACAAAATGCTAGTGCAGAAACCTCTATCACCCTTAGAGGACAAGCTGCAGGAGGAAGAAAAAAGAGCCTTATTAGTAAACATTGTGGAGCATATTTAGAAGAGCACCCCATGGAGTCCATGTAACATATTTATAGTGTACAAATTCAGCTTGGACATAGAGAGATTTAAGATTTGGGTAACTGATGCCTCACTACCAGCGAGTGACAGAACTGCTTTATTTTTCAGCAGACTGGACCTGGTTTTTATCTCAGTCCTGAAATGTAAGACTGGTACAGCTCCAGTCATTTCAGGGGAATCATTCCTGCTTGATACCAAGGTGACAGTTGGTCTATTAGATTTAATAAAACCAGCTGCTCTAAATCCTAGCATAGATTTCCTCTTTGTTATTACAGGATGGTACTTGTTAGCCAAGCAAAACCCAAGGACTCACCCTTTTATGTGAGCAGTGGATGAACAGACTAGACTGCAGGATTCGGCCTCAAACTCGCAGAGCTGTAATTGTATTTTCTTTGATTATGCACTAGTGTGATGGAGGCAGCCCATGCACAAACCAGATAACGCTACTCTTCTTCCTGCAGTTTAATTTCTTGGCAATTAAAACGGGTGTGTTTGAGAACGATGAGAATTAGGAAAAACCACTTAAAAGCCCAGCCCTTCTAAAATCACAAAGTGTCTGAATGGTTAATGAACAGTGAATCTTAGCTAGGAGCACCACCATGCTCCTGTAACTGTTGTACACTTTTGTCTTTAATAATAATAATAATAATGAAGCTGGAGATGCTCCACTGTGGTTAAAGCATGGTTATTTAGCAAACACTTACTTCCAAAATAAACTGCTGAAAACCTGTTGTGCTCCAGCATCTGCCAGATTGAGTTCCGCCTGTCTCCCCTCTTTCCAGAAGCCCTCTGTGCTGCTTACTTTACCTCTCAGCACACGCCAGCGCGGTGACATGTGACGAGGTGAGGCCTAGGGCAGTTCCTAGTCATTGCTTCCAGAGCAGGGACTCCTCTGCAGTCCCAAACAACTGCAACGATGGAGCTGCAGCAGCCGAGAATTTGCTCCCCAGGCATCGTACAGATACTTGCAGATCCCAGAAAGTTACAGAACAAGAAATCCTGGTTGCAGGCACAGCAATCCCACCTGTTAGGTGTTTCATTACAGAAGTGAGTGTTGGAAGACTGGGACATTCATTCCTTGATTTCAAGATATGTCTCTACAGCACAGGGCAACACTGAGAAAACTTTTCCAGGCTAATCACAAGAACCAGCACATGCCTGTTTATCTCAGTGCTCGGTTCCCAGCTGCCACACCCAACTCATTGAACCCACCTGCTTCAGCTACCTTTATACCATGAAGAAGTTTACATCTGCCCTAGCTGGAGCTCTAAACTTCTGAAATCTATAGGCAAAGTGGTGATTGATTCAAACGCCCTTTTATATATGTATCTTGATGTAAGTGTAGTCAGTCTTTGGCCATGTTCAGCTCCCATATAAGTAGGTGCAGAAATGGGCATGAAGCAGGAAAAGCAGTTAACAAGAAAAGACAAAGTAAAATAGCTGTGCCACATATAAGAGCTTTAATAGTTTTTTTTATTGCTGCCACTCCAACCCTTTTGTCTAAGCTATCGACACAAAGGAGATCAAAAAAGGGTTTGTTAGAACACAGCGGGTTCATTGGCATCATTTAAGAACTTGGCTTGAGAAGTAAAATCACTGTTTATGCCACAGCTGGCCTTGGTCCATTGGTTTTGCTACACTACCAAATCTTTTTGCTAAAGAAAAAGAATTCTAATTCTATATAATTGCAGTATTGCCTTGACTCTTGAAGTCCATGGAGCTCTTCCAGGACTACACGAGCGCAGAGCAGAGCAAGAACGTAAAAACTGTTATGATGTTGGTGCTTAAAACAGAGAGCTATATTTGCTGAAGGCTTCTGTAATGCTCCGGACCGAAGATAAAAAAGCAGTATATGCGTAAACCAGTTTCAAACACATGATGAAATTTGCCATCTTACCCACTTATGTCCTAAATCAGTAATTTTGTAGTCTGTATGGCTTATCAGAGGACTTCTGGAGTAGCATTTTACTTGCATAAATTCCATTAGCTGTAGCCATGAAAAGCCACTTCTAAAACAGTGTTACATCAATGACTTTTTCCCAAATAGGTTGAAGTGAAACAGTGAAGTTAAACACAAAGTCCATAGCAGGAAGTCAGTAGCAGAGCTGCAAAGTGTATGCCAAGGGTCCTGGCACCTAGATCCAGCAGGCCAGACCACGACAACACCCCCAGCTGGAAACCACTCTAATTAGTTAGCTGTCAATCACAAAATAGGACATAAAGTTCTTCTCAGCAGTTAGTGGACCTTAGCCAGTTATCTGTAGAAAATTATGTGATTCATTCTCAGAATTGAAATTAGGAAACAATTGGATTTCACTGAATCAGACTGTGGTCCCAAGTACTCCAAAGCATGCCATGCCTACTCTCCCCCCGCTTCTATCTGAAGGATTGTATTTCTCAATGTACCCAACATCTACTGACTCCCACAGGTAGCCTCAATGCAAAATCTCTCTCTTGAGAGCAAGGGAACTATTCCACATTTACAATTGACTCTAAGAAAATAAATCAAAATTCAGATTCCATCTCTAGAAGACCATTTCCCAGTTACACCATTTCAGCTTTTGTTCTCATACTGCATGGTTTTCAAGCACAGTTTATCCATTGTGATGTATCTTATAACCTTCCATAGTCAATCAGACCTGTGGATGTTTGCCCTTTTCAATATTTCCCAAGGAGTGTAAATGGTTTTAGTTGGTATGGAACACACACACACAGATATCTGATATAAATCATTATGGCCTTTGGCCAAAACACATGTTTTAGCTGTGGGCTTGTTTTCCTATGGCTAACCATTTTTTTCCATTACATCTAGCAGAAAGGATAACACAGGCTACATTTGCCGAGAAGCAGTTTTCTTATAAATCATGCCAAAACACAGTGGCTCGGCTTTCTCAGCTAGGATCTTCAGGTCTGCACTGCAACCAGACATGTCCCAGGCACCATCTGCCCATCTGTGCAAATGTCAGCACAGTCCTCCACTGTAGCCAGGACGTCTTGAGAAAACAGTTAGTTATGCTGAGAAAGTCTAATCTCCTCAGTCACAAAGTTCTAACGATCATTATAACGGGTCCACAGCTCAAAAAACCAAGAACATACATATATAAGGACAGAAAATTGACACATGGAAAGTGTAAGGTGTTATAAATATAGTTGCTGGCATTAACACAACGTGTTATATTCTGAAAAGCAAAGCATAGCAAATATGTCTTTTTAAAACACAAAAGCAAACACTTTGCCTTAACCCACTGATGTTTCTAAGCTATTTATGCTCAGTCCAGCTCCTGTCAGCTTATCATGGGCTGCATGTTTTCATTGCAATCTACTGCACAGCATCACTCCCGCTCAGCTGGCATTTGTGTTATGAGAAAACAAGATGGATTTCACTAATGTGCTTCACTCCTACCCTACATCAATTCCTGTACCTAGAACCCCCTTCCTCTCTGTAACGTTGATGGGATGGTCGTCGTGGGCCAACTTCAACCTCACTCATCCAGCTCCTCCTCTGCTTAGGCACCTGTCAGTCCCTGTGTTTTTGGTGCCAAATGCATCATTTTTCAGGCCTGAACATTTCACTGGAATGGTTTCTGTCTTGCCCACCAAATATCACAGCAGGGAAGGAGGAAAGTTCAGATGGCCTTACTAATGGGGCTTTATTTTGAAAAGTCTTCCAGTGGTGCATCTGGGACCTCCAGGACACCCTCCCTGTGATTAAGTTGAAGTGGCTAAGGAAGGAGAGCTAACCAGATTCTGGAGTACTTATTTTACTTCTATTATTAGAGCTGAGGCATGTGACAGGCATATATAGTCATTTCAGTGCGGTTTTCTCATCACTGATGGCAGAAAAGAAAGAACGCAAAACCTGAACAATACAATGATATATTTTTTAAATAAGAAGCAAAAACTTTTCAAGACTAGATATCATATAAATCACTATTAGCAAATCTGTATACCAACTGAAGATGTATACCAGCGATACACTCCAAATAAATGGCTGGGCATTTAAGCTAAATCTTGTTTGGCACAGTGCAGGTTGGAGCTCCAGATGGACGTAAGCCTGGGGGAAAAGACACGTCTGCCTACAGAGTAATTGTTAACACTGAAGTGAGATTTTATATCTTCTTCCCCCGTTCTGCATCTTTATCAATGGGTTCTACCCTCCCTTTTTCACACAGGGGTCACATCACTTCACCTGTTACTTTCACTGGTTGATTAAATCAACTAAGCGATTACCTGTTTGTCCCCCTGATCTATTAGGGCAGGTCTCATTGCAAGACCTCTGCAGATGATCACCTGTGCAGAATGTTCTCACTCTGCAGCTCTCAGGACTAAAATTCCTAAACTACATATAAATTTATTCTTCCAGTTAATAGTCAGATTATACATTCTGATTAGTGACGTTAGCAATTTTACAGGCAAGGTAGGAAATTTCTGTCACGATATGGCTACATGACTTCACAGAAACCCATGTAAATACACATACATTCTTTAATACATTATTTTAACTTAATATTGCTAATTCTTCCTGTGCTTTGACACTGCATCTGAGGCAGACCAAAGTCCAGACATGATGTCTGCTTCCTATTTGCTGTTACACACTGCTGCTATGGCAAAATGGTTGACAAGAGAGAAGAGAGTCTTTGAAGTGTTCTGACAATCTCTGTCAAGAAGATCCTAGAAGCATGGATAAATGCTTTTTCTCTCCCAGGCCTCGCAGCTTAAAGTACCAAAGGGTTCACTGCTGTTACCCTTCTCATTCAAAACCCATATGAAACCACTAGAGGATATTGTGAAATGGCATAGGCTACAATGTCATCAATATCCTGATGACACCAAGCTCTACGTCTCCTTTTCATTGAAGCCATATGTTACAGCTTCCTTGTGTCTGGCAGAGATAAGACATGGATGAAAGCCAGTTGGCTGAGGCTTTCTCTAGATAAGATGAAGGTAGTGTATGGGTTTGGCAAGGGAAAAGTGTTTTGAGTTGACAAAAATCTGCTTTCAAAGTTGAGGGAGATTCCATTGTCAAAATGCACAAGGGATTTACCGCCTCCTACCTCATCCTGGAGTCCCAGCTACAAAAGTAACCCAAATCCATTTGTCTCTTGCTAGACTTTACTCACTGGGTGCTCACTGGGTTTCAGTTGAGCAGTCTGTTGTTGACCAGGCTCACAAGGTCAACGCAGGCCCTACTATGTCTTTGTCATTACTTTCAGATGTTGTCCAGCCTATTCATAAAGATGTCCAGTGCCAAAGACTCTACCCCTTCCCCATGTACTGCAGTATGCCACCAGATTCCTAACAGAATGCCAGGTATTTCTTAATGATTAACTGACATCTTTCTTACTGCAATTGAAGCCTATTGGTACTTACTTTCCCCCAGGAACATAAGAAGGGATTATTCTCCTTTTCTTTGGAGCAGTGTTTCTCGTGTACTTGAAAACCTACATTATCTTCTTTAAGACTCCTCTCATTTAGGCTAGACAAGCTCCCCAGATCATTCAATCTTTCCTCACAGATCAATTTTTTTTTTAGACCTCTGATTATTCTTTTTGCTCTCTTCTCCAGCTGGACTGTATTTCTTGAAATGCAAGCCCCAAAAGGAGGTCACCGTAAATCAAGAGACTTTTTAAGCTTCTATTAGATATAGGTAGGCAGCAGCACTGTTTCTGCTCCAGGCCCTTCTGGCATATTTACTGGGTGGAGGATCTTTGCTCGTTATCTCTTCTGCAATATGATAGTATGCAGCTTAGCTGCACTCAGCCCCCCAAACAAAATTACGCTTAGATAGCAGAGACACACAGGTCAATGCAAACCCAATAAATTCTACACTCATTTTCCAAATTCATAGCAACATTTTGGGTAACATCAGGTTCCTCTAAGATGTCCATCCTTTTCTGCTTGCAATTCAGAGCTCTCCTCTTAATTGTTGAGCCTCCCTCCCATCACATCAGCTTTCTTTGACCTTAGTTAGTCCCACCATTAAGTGGAACCTTTCTGCTATAAAGCATCCTGTCCTGATCCTCTCGTGTCCAAAGCTGCTGATTCTTCCAAAAGCTTAAGTCTTTATTGCTCCTTTTAAAGCCTTTCCTTAGTCCTTGCAGAATTTTCCACTCTCCACTTTTTTTTTTTTTCCCTTCACAAATGCAGAAGCAGGGGGAATTAATTTTCTCAGCCCATTTGATTAGGTGATCATAGAGTTTAATAATCTACCACTGTCCCTCAGCTGGCAGGCATGGGACACGGTCCTGTCAGTTCTGCAATGCAGCCCTTCCACGTGCCCAGCTAGAAGCCATAAACTGGATATAGACACATGTATCCACCAGCCACCACAAGATCGCCCTTAGTCATGTTGTGCTGGCGAGGAAAATGGGTTCAACCCTTTCAGAAGCAGACTTCATCATTTGCATATGTCTCTTGTCTTTTATTTCCACAGTGCTACACTGTCACTACGGGACTATTCTGGAAGCACAGAGGGAGCCTTCTCAGAAGCTCTGACTAATACAGGATAAGGCTGCTTACTCTATTGCAGGGCAAAGAAGAATAAATTAAAAAGGACAAATTACATGTGTTCTCCATACTTTGCATAAGCTGCCAAAAGCATGCTGGCCTGAGTACATTGATGCCTGGCTTTCTTCAAGAAAAGCGAATCAGGGACATATTCTCTAATTTGGGCAAAGTAGCTCTGTAGGCAGAGCACCGCACCTCTTGGTAAGGCTCACTGCTGTGTCCAATAAAAACAGGGGACTGGGAGAGTCAGAAAATCTTTGGCAAATAAGCAAAGGGAAGACTATGTTAAATGAAGTTTATACAAGAACAGGGAGGATGACCAAACAACAGCCATGCTGGTCACTTCTTAATTACTTTATCTGCTAAAGAGACAGGCAATATTTATGTAAATTACACAGTCTCCATGTAGCACAAAGAAGTTACTGTTCTTCCTCCCTCTCCCTCAATGAAATTTATGATTCTGCAATTTATTAAATCCTTCTCTCACATGTGGAAATAAAAAAAAAAAAAAAAAATCTTTGAGACACCCCCAGAGGAGCACAAGAGGCAGCCAGCTGATGCAAACAGCATGCCAGGGTTTCATGCAGGAACTAGGAGTATTAAAAAGGGGAAGCAGATACTTTAGAAAAATTCCTGATAGGGTTGGTGTTCAGGTTAGGCTACCCAGGGAGAAAACTAATGTGTTCTTGAGTCATTACTGGAGATTTTCGGTGACTGTAGTGCCATTCATGAAGCAGTTCCCCGGATCTGTAGTGTGAACAGCTAAGATCTCATGGCTTGCTGATTAGATTTAAGGGGAATGCTGTGGGGCCCTCATGTTTCATGCCTTGGAATTACAAAATGTGCAGTGACCATCTTAGTACTTAACATATAAACGCATTTAGTATAAACAACAGCCCTGAAGAACGTCAAGCTTTATTATCTGCACATTGGAGTTTTTTTCAGTGTTTTAGGAAAAAAAGCATGTAAATATGCAGACCCCGAGGTTTCCACAAAAACCTCTGGTTAAAAAAGAAATGACGACAGACTCACACTCAAGGGGAAAGGGCAGTATGGCTAAGTGCAAAGAACAGCTGGGGTATATGTAATGTTACAGTTATTTTTCTGTGCTTCCTCTAGGATGAACCAAAGACCTTGTTTTGCTGGATGCTGAATGCCCTAAAGTCCCATTACACGTCTCAGGAAAGGACCTTAATGGTTTTATTGGGACCCATATCTGCACATATAACATGGCCTTTGAAGATGAAAGGATTTTTTTTTTTCTCTGCTTCCATTTGTTGCCTCTTGGTTGACATGTTCCTACATGGACACTCAATCCCCAGATATCTGTTGCCTAATCAGGGACATCAATAACATCCTCAATGGGAAAACTCTGGAACATCTATGAAAGTCAGAAGTGTGAGGAATAGATCTCAGATGATGCAGATGCGGTCATTGCTGTATGATCAGATAAGCAACATTGCAAGTTCATTTTTGTATGCTAAATAAAATAAAAATGTCAATATTTACACATAACCTTCAAGGCTCTTACATTTGCAGCTCTTTAGTATTCAGTGCAGACCACATTTTCTTTAGTCCGTTACCAACAGCTTGGAAATTTAGTTAGAGGATGCAACCCAAATGTTCCTCCAAATGTTGTTTCCAAATGGTCATCTTGAAAAATACTGTTTAAAAGGATGAAACCTTTACGTGAAGATATAAGAGCCCATACACAGAGCAATATAAACTGCAGGGAAATCATCTGAAGATTAAAACCACTAATGATAAAGATATTACTGTTAGGCATAGTTTAATTTGTTGGTAACTAAATCACCAGAGGCTTTTTTACAGGCTGCTTGGAACCCGACTATTGTGTACTGCACATTCAACCTCTAAGTGTACAGTGACACAAACAAATAAAAGCGATCATAACAGTTGAAATGTAGTTAGAGACACAATTGAGAACATCTGTATTGTAAGCAGAAATAAATTAGAAATACTGAAGTGTTTTGTAGCCGTGAAACTGAGGGATAAAAAAATAACCTACAGCACCTGGATTAAGCAGTTATAAATAATGTATAAAGGAAAAATCTCATTACCCCCTGTGTAAACTCCCCCCCAATGAAATATATTTTATGAATGTTGCATCACAGTAATAAATGCAGCATTTGTTTTCCCCATAAACTTTCCATTTCATGACTATAAGATAGTTTGGATTTGGAAATAATGGCCAGCGAATGTACTATTTGCAGGATTAGTTTCCCTTAACAAGCAGTTTTGAACTGACCTTCAGTTTTTTGGGCTAAAGAGCAGAGACTTACACAGGCTTAGCAGAACTCATCTTTGTGCCTACAAAGCTGTGGCAGTGTTGTACTCTACTTGCAACAGAACAATACTGTATAAACAAATCCAATAGCACCACTAGAGAGTATTTAGGCTCTGAGTCTTGAACGTTATAATTGCCTGATATCATGGAAGATTTTATGAGATTATACTAGATAAAGACTATATATGAATGAGGAAAGTTTTCCCTTTGTACAAAGCCAGGTCTTATAGCAGAATGCTGGGCACTGCAGGATACACAGTTTCTATTTACATTAAAAAGAGCAAGTGCCGTAGAAAAAACTAGAATGCTTCCTTTCAAGTTTCCAGTTTTTCTTTGCAAATATTCAGAGTTTTGTGTAAAGATGCCAGGACCGGTTCCTGTCTTGTGTTAGCTTTACACTAAGTCAGCTTTGCTGAAGTACTCAACAGATTAATTCTAGATTTAGGCAGTGTGTTACTGTCAAATTGCACCACTGGCTTTTCTGTTGAAGATACACCTTGATTTCCCACATACAAAAAGGGGTCAGCTTCCTGATGATCCAGGGCAGCAATCACTGATCCCCTTGGGAGATTCTCTGAATGATCTGTACACCCGATATGCAATCACCAAGCCACAGCATGGGGAAACGGGGGTGAGAATGGGGATGGGAGGCTACAAAGGAAGTCAGCATCTAGAGTCAAATTGAAACCTAACAGATTATAAATTAAAAGGATAAGAACTTCCCACTGGCTGAGGGAGATAAAATGTCACAAACATAAAAACATTATAAAGTTAGGTTTGAGTCTGGAGTGCTTTCCCTTTATGATTAATGATTGGGCTCAACCAGGATGGGAAAGGCAAAGCAAAGTTCCCCTTGAACTAGCTTAAAAATGCCACAGCTAAAGAAAAAAATACAGGAACATCAATTTAAAAAAATAACAAAACAAAAAACCCTCCACTAAAATGTAAAGGTCAGGAAAGATTTGGGTGTTTTTAAATGCTGTCTTGAAGAAATTTCGTAAAGGTTAAGATGTCATGTACTTTCAGAGTTATGGGCACTGGAGGGGGGTCCTTGAGTGCCAGCTATTCCTCGGGCCACTCGGTGACTGTGAGCCGCAATGACAGTGGACAGCGGGAGGCTGGCGGATCAGAAGCTATCACTGTGCCACTGGGGAAAACTCTTGTCCTGCTCCCCAAAGAACGAAGAGCTGTGCAAATATTTCAGCATCTGAGATTCAGGCAGCGGATAAAATACAAAAACATGCCTTAAATAACATACAAGGGTCTAATTTAAATTACCCAGAGCAAACATATTCAGCGTTGTGGCTTTTCAACTCAGTCCACCGTGCCCAGGAGGAGCAGGAGGCATGGTAGGGATGTTACTTGAAGCCCGAGGAGCTCCTGGTGGCAGCCTCCTGTGAGCAGTGCAATGACTCCGAGCAACACGTGGTTTGAGATCCCTGAGGGCACACGGTCAGGCAGGGCAGAACAGGAGCTGTAACAATTCTTTTTCCAGGTCTTACAGATGAGAGCAGGAAAGCCAACACAACTGTGGAAGAGTATGGAGGGTGAGTTTTCCCTTCCCTGTGCTCTGCTATGCCCACTTGGCAGTTGTTCGGCTAGCTCCCTCCTCCTGTGGGCTCCTGCGCCCTGCTCCCGTTTAGCACTGACCTGGACCTCCCCACTCGCCTGTCTCGTTCTCTGGTCCCCCCTCTCTCCTCTGGTGTTCAGTTCCCTCATACAGCATTGCTGTTTCGTACAGACTAAAGCCACTGAAAAAACCAGACTTTGTGGCTTGATTTCCCCACTCTCATCTTTGTGACTTTCAGACTTGAGCCTGTATCCCTGGAGTAAGAGTCACCTTTCTCTACTTCAAATATTCTCCCCCACCTCCCCTTCAGATCCTCCCTGGAAGTCTCCATTTTATCTTACTTTCTGCTTTTGGCATGCTGGCTAGCCAAGTGATCCTGCGTATCCTTTCAGAGCAACCTGGGGAGGGAAAGGCCAGTAATTTTCCCCCAGGGATTGCTACCCAAAGCTCCTACATGGGGACTGTGGATGTAGAAAAAGCAGAGGACCCACCACCGTCTCTTGGCAAATGAAATCTATTTCAACATGACATGAATTTCACTTGTAGACAAAAGGTGAACTAGGAAAAGGTGAACTATTTGCTCTGAATGACCAAACAAATGCTACACAGAGACCATAAAATAACAGAGAGAGAAGAAAACCTTAGAAAACCCGTACCTGTTCTGGACAAATGTTACAAGGACAGTAAAATTCCACAAATGTCAATTATTTCATAAACAGAAATAAAAGACTGGTGTTATCAAAATATGATCAAAACCCTTTTTCATTACAAATAGGTGGTACTTTTCTAACTGGAGATGTAATGAATAGAATGATCTTAAGTTATGTTAGCCTTTAACCTCCTTTCCCTGCTTCTCTTTTTGCTCGTTTTCCTCCTTTACTATATCCATCTGTTGCACGCTGCGAGCTCCCTGTGACAGCCACCACGAGGCCTGATCCGCAGCCCTCTCTCTGGCAGCTTCGCACTGCTCAAGAGAAGAGCAGAAGAAAAAAACAGGTCTGTTGCCCCGAGGACTCCTCGGGTTGTGAGATCTTGCTCAAAAATCTCTTGCCCCTGCAAAAGCGATATAGCAAGGGCAGGACAAGACAGCTTCAGAAACCTGGATTGCCAACCCTAGGATAGGAAGAGGAGAAAAGTAGCCTAACTTTGTTTTCCCAGCCCTTCCTCAGTCAGATACCACATGTAGCAGGGCATGGCTATGGGTATGCGTAGCAGAGTATACTATGGGTCTGACCACTTGCCTTTTTTACTCTCTGAAGAGTGTCATGCAAAATTACCGTGCTGTATAAATAGTTACTAATATAAAAAATAATAACGCCACCAAAACTTCCCACAGTGTTGTGTTTGTTTCCTTTGTTTACACAACTGCCTGGTTCCTCAAAAACATCCTCCAAAAGTTGCTCTTTTTTCCTGCCAGTCTAATATATACAATTATTTCTCTGAAAAGCTGGAACGGTCTGCTTTAGGTACTAAAACAAGATGTTAGCCCAGTAAGTTTTAGAAACAGCAGCAACACAATTAACTATAACTATTCTTTATAGAAAATAAATGCATCTTTATCATTCTCGGAGAAAACTGAAAAATCGCATAGTTTAAATGAACAGTGAACAAAACCATTTTCTTTTGTGAGATATCCACTGTGTACACCTGGGTGGTAAAAGACAGAAAACCCTGGCTCACGTGCACAGGCAAAGCAGCTCACAGCATCGCCTCCCCCTGTCCTCAGCCTCTAAGCACGCACTGTGCATCCTCAGAGCCTCCTGGCCACTGGCTCACATAAGTCTAGTTTCATTTATAGTTTCTCTCAATAAAGAAAAGGTGTTTGAACACGTTTACCTTTTCCCCCTCTCTCTTACTCTCACAGACACAGATGTATATGCGTGCATATGTATGCATGCACATACAAAACATTCGCCCCACCTTATTCTTGAGTTTAATGTCAAAATGATGTTGAAACGCATTATTAGGGCATATTTTTCTATCTGAAACTGGCTAGATTTTTCCCTAACAGCTGCACTCTAGATTTTAATTAGATAATACCAGTTGCGCCTTATTTAACTAAGCCAGCACATCTTCCTTATGTTCGGGTATATTAATTTTTTTTTTTTTTTTTTAATGAATGGGTTTGTGTTTTGATCTGTAGCTCTCTATAGCTAAGAAAACCTTCAAGTCAGTGTAACATTACATAGGCATAGGTAGGGGCATTTTTTTTGCCAGGGCAAATCTTGGCCACATTTTTAGCACACTTAACTTAAGCCAACAAACTTGTCCCTGGAAAACAAATGCAGGGGTAGTCAAACTCCTTGTGCCTTTGGTTCTCTGATTTGCTGCTGCAAACCTACAGGCAACAAGCTGAAGGCCACCTTCCTATGCATGTTCCCCTTTGACCATAAAAAGCAATTAGCCTTTGGAGTCCCCACCTCTGTTACTGATGCTATTTAACCAAAGAGGGTTTTTAGGGAAATTGAGTATCTACAGTGTTTGGATATAGTGATAAATAAAAATTCATAACGGATCCCCCACCCACTCAGAAGCTCAGCATCTGCAAAAAACCCTATAAAGGAGCCAAAACAAAGGTGTATTATCATCTTTGATATCCATGAATGAAACCTGCGAAAGGCCTTGTTCACGTGACAGATAATGGGAGGCTAAGCAATTCCTTCCTTCTGGTAGATATTATAATATCTGGTAGATAGGGGTTTTTTTACTTCATGCCTTTTACCTGAGAAATGTAGGTCTTGATACATTTGCCTCCTAAAAACTACTGGTGAGCAATGAAAAAGCCCAGAGGGAGTATGAACAGGCCAACAAAATTGTTGTTTTAAGGGAATAAGGACTCCCCTCAGCCTTAACCCAGTGAAGATCTTCTTGCTCCCTAAGAGGAGAGTCACACAGAGTGGCTGCTGGCACAGCAGCCTGCAGAGGTTTGGAAACATGCCCCTGTGAGCTGCACCTCTTCTGTATCACTTGTGTACCACGTTCCATCACCAATTGCCATCGAGTCACATGAGGTCTACATTATGAGCAGGAAATAGTACCTGTAAAATAAACTTGAGGAGGAACACATCTAGAAAGCTGTGCAAGTCAGTGAGAGTAGCCTAGCTGTGCGCTTGTGCGATTTATGACAAGAAAAGCAGGGTGCACTTTCTGTGAAACTTTATTACTGCCTTGTCCTTGGAGGTGCCAAACAACTTCTCTGCCGTAATTATCATCTACACCACTATAGGAATAAATGAAGCATACAGAGCATGCTACCCAGAACCTGCAGGGTGGAAACAGACCACTTGTTGGCCTGGGTGGAGGTGGTGGAGAACGGAAGCCACTACATACCAACAGGTACCTGCAAGGGCGGCCGTACCTAAGCCTGTAACTTCAAGACAAATAAAATGTGTATATTTGCATCCCCAGGGAAGAATTCTGCCATTTCTGAAAGAGCTGTGAAGATTTTCTCAGCCATTGCACAATTTGTCTCCATGATACTATGCTTCCAGTGTCATGTACAGTACATCCTATCTGTCATCAAAGTCAATCTCAACAGCTGCTTGACATCGCCCTAATCAAGACAGATACAAACCACAGTAACAAAGGTATTGCTGTCCCCAAAGCAAAGTTGACACAATTGGCTGATATGTTTATTTAAATGGCTCGTATCTACCCTGTTAGCACATTCCAAATCAAAGTCCACATTTAAAGTGAATTTTGGTCTCCTGCTCTCCTTTGTTTATGAATGTCTGTGTTTCTGACAGCTGACAAAGGATATGCTGAAGATTTACAGTATCCACAGCTGGCTGTGTGGTGCAGTGGGACTTGCCCCACATAATTTTGCTTTATGTGCCTCAGCCATAGAGAAAACTCCCCATTGAGCAGCCCCAGTGAGAGCTGAGTCCCGTGGTGAGGACTGCTTGCCTTGCCCTGGTATCGTTTTTCCTTTCACTGTGGGGAATTTGCTCTATGGCAGAGCCTAGCAAAAGTGACTCTGGGAGAACCTGAAGTCCTTCCTCAGGTGGAACAGGGAATAGGGGAACAGGGGCGGTGCTGGCTTCAGTGTGCTTCACACCCAGCCCAACAGCGTAGTTTCTATGCCCATTAACTCTGACACCAGGCAAAACGATCACATGGCTTTAAGTGGGAGTAAAATTTGCTGTACCATATAAGCTCTGTTTATTTATACCAGAGTAATTCCACTGCCTTGTTACTGCTGTAACTCTGAAGAGAGTCAGCCTAGAGAATCCTGCTTTCGCAAGTCCAAATCCTATCTCTTTTGGCAGGATGCTCTCTTGCACACCAACTGGAACAGAGCAAGGACAGATGGAACAGAGTCCCTGAACTGAAATACCCAGAATCTTTGGCTCCAGATCAAAAATTTATCATTTTTGGCCATCTTCGGTCAATATGCTTCACAATTTCCCAGTAGTGCCATGACACAGGGATCTATGTTGTTCAACAACTTCACATTTTTCCTTTATCATTAGAAACTTGGTGTTCAAACCCCTTGTGAGATGGCTAAGGCAGCATCATATTCTCTTTCAACTGCACACATGCCAAGAGGAAAAGCTACACATTTGCAATGCTTATACATCACGTCACATCACCTTTTAGTTTACAGAAATCCTCACTAAGACTATCAACACCAGGGTGCAGAAATACATAAGTGAGCTACCTGCAGGTGAGAACTGCACAGGAAGAGTCTTGGTGTAATTCTTGACTATTCCCAAGCACCCATGGTTAAAATATGCTCAGGCATGTGTCATGTGCTTTAGTAACTTCCAGCTCGCAGTAAATAAGATTCGTGTTCTTTGTCTTTACTCTGCAAAATGTTCACTTATAGATCTAATAAACAGCAGCATCGGACAAAGAGACACTTATTGCTTGGTTAGACATAGGACCTGACAAAGGTAAGAAAAAAATAGAAAGACCCCCACAAAAAAGCCCTAAGGAGAACAAAAGAAATATGCCAAGAGAAACTATGACACACATACTTTATACATGTTTAATTTCTGTTGTTTTGGTTGGAAAACAGCTGCAGGTGTCCTCTAATTATATCACCATTTTCACAAATATCAACTGTCATATTTAATTTGTTACATTTACCATCCAGCCTCCTCAAACAGCACACTTCTTTCATTACACATTTAGTGCCAGAGTTTCTAACATTCAAGCTAACTTTCAAGCTAGTCAATTAATGCATTATTTACAAGTGAAATGTTATTAAAAACAGATTCTTAATTTACTAATGATTTAGTAGACCCCAGGCAATATTCCAATTTGTTTTTATTGAAATTGGAAGAACGCTTAGAACAAAGGGGAAAGTAATGTCAAGGATATTTTGGCCTATTCATCTGTGCTGTACTTTCTCTGGTATTATGCCTACCCCTACATCTTCCCTCCCTTTTTTATATTGTATTTTTAATACATAACCTAACCAGTTGCAGCATGATTGAGGGGAAAGGTCTATGAAAAATGAAAAACAGCACAAACACTATTGTGAGTTTTGTTTTTAAAAAGCACCAGGCAGTCTGGAATGACTCAATACACATGTTCACCATACAATACAGCATATTTTGATTTACAGCGTTGTTCTAGCAGCACAGCAGGTTAAGAAGGTTAGAAGTCAAGGGAAATTAAATGTTATTAGCATTCCACCATTGTTGTGCTCTACAAAAGTGAGTATGTAACTTTTCAACTGTATTTTAAACTCAAATTTGTTTCTGAGGCTTTTAGCTTGTCAGAAACTTTTACAAGCACGTGTGTGCTGCTTTGTCCTTCCCATTTTTTGCTCCTTTTCCTCTCCTATCTGTGCCTGTTCGGGATGTTTGTTAAAGACTAATCCCACTCCTACCTTCTCTCTTTGCCAAACTGCCACTACTACCTACAGCAACGCTGCTGTCATTAAAATGTTGACATTCACTGTTTAGGGCCACTTAATACAGGAAATATCTGCGATTCAGTGGCAATACTAATCAGTCGCAAACACTAAGCATCAACATTTGAATGGTGACCGTGATAGCTTCAAGATACTTACTTTTTTGTGTTTGTTTTCATGTGGGAATAAATGAAACCAAAGCAGGAATTCAGGATCAGGTGTGTGTTTTACTCCCACAGGGTGGTTTACCAACCACAGATATGCCCAAACCACCCAGCTTTACTTTGGCTTTAAGGGCAAGGTGGGGGGTGCTTGGTTCGGGGCTCTGGCACTCACATGTATATGAACACCTAGCTCAGACCCAGGTATGGACATCTTCACTGGGAGATCTACCTGTGGGTAAGGAGGCTGGGGCAGGGAATGTCTAATTTAGGCATAGTAGCTCCAGGGATCTTGACGAAGCTAATGAGGACGCTAATTGGTGTTTTCAGAAAGCAGATACAGCCCCAGCTCTGGTTGTTCCTACCCACATAAAGCCTGCATCAGAAGAAACTTTGAATCTGTGGGCAAAATATTACCACACCTAGCTAAATGAAAGCCAACCCAGGTAGGTCTACACTGCTGCTACTACCTCCCTTAAAGGGACAGGAGAGGCAAAGCTGAAGCCTCTCTGTGCCTCAGACTGTACATTTGTAAAACAGGGATAACGTTGCTGCGTTACCTTGCAAAGCTGGTACAAAGATAACTTCAGTAAATATCTGGGACGATCTCCTTTATGATGGCAACAGGACTCACACAAATCAGGCAGGTGGATCTGTACCTTTCCCTACTTAACCCCTGGTGCATTTGGAAGACCTCCTGTATCAAACCTCTTAGGTTTGGGTGTGAAGTCAGATGCACCAGGCTGACCACGAAACAACCCTTTACTGACAGTGCCACAAGAGCTGCAATCCCTGCACTGTCACCAAGCACCCCTGGTCCCTGTAGGCTACTGGCTGCCCAACAAAGCACCAGTTTCAATGCACAGAGGGCCAGGCTGGCTGTGCATGGCCCTCCCGAGTGCCTTGTGGCTAAGCCTTCTGCTGCCTTGGTCCCTGACCACCTGAGGTTCATTCCCTGGTGAAGGGTCCTGCAAAGCTACAGCTATTATCAGAGCTTTGACCCTTGTCTACCTCACCAAAAGCTGCTGACAGCCAGTGCTGACCCAACCTACCTCCAGTGGCTGGTTCAGAGGAGGGAGAAGAGCCTCCTGCCAGCACCAACCCAGCTATCTTGGCTTAGGTGGAGGAGGTAGGGGCTCTGGATTTACAAGTCCCTGCTCTCACTTCTGCTGATGAGCTGTTGTGCTGGATCATTGCAAAAGAAGTCATCAGAAAGTTTCAGACTTTGCAAACTAATGCTGTGTTTATTCAACTTTCCAATCATTCCTCTCTACTATCTGTGTTTCACATACCGTGAAACTGCACTACACTGTGCAATTGAATTAGTTGTACAGTGACTCAAAGGCATTAAACAGTGACTGATATTTTAAGTACTGTCTAGGAGGGATTTTTAATTCCTTCCTCATAATGAAACAAGCAACACAAGAAAAAAACCCACAGTTACACAACCCTGAAACATTGATTTTCTTTTCCATCCTGGGTAGACCCCTCTGACACAGCAGAACAAAAAATATCCTTAAAGTCTTCAGCTTGTTTAGTAGCAGAATAAAAATAAAACAAGCATTAACACACAATTTTAATGCCACCCAGTAACACAAGAAATAAATCCCTGTTCTTATTCCACCTTCTAAGTCCACAGTATGTACTAGGAAGGCAAATCCTATGGAAACCTTCCAGATGCTGTTGAGTCTGTGGGCAGAGATGTCCATCCTCCTCCAGCCGCAGCTACATCGGCTGAAGTGGCCACTGCCCCAGATACGGGGCTGGTTAGCAAAGCCCTGGTATTTGAGTTGTTCAGCATAAACCAATTCATTGTGATTGAGACAGGTTAGGGAGTGCCCATACAAACAGCTTAGCTGGCAGCTTGGAAGGAGATGCTAACTTTTTTGCAAAGGAGTGGTGACAAGCTGCTGGAAGGAAGATAGCCCCACTGCTGGCACACCTACAGCTGGAAGAGGATACATACTGAGCCTGAACCCCCTGCTAGCTCCCCTGGAAAGCTGGGGAGAGGGAAAAGAGGAGACAGCTGTGCTTGTGCTCGCTTGGTCAGCAAGATCACCAGCGTGGTGCCGAAGCAAACAGCTGCTGCGTGGACCATGGCGCTGAGGTGGGCCCCAAAATGTCACCCTCACCTCATAGACAGCATGGGGATCAGCTGCCACTATGGCCCAAACTGCCCCAAAGGAGAGCCAATTCTGCCGTTGACAAAAGACTCTCCAGATGGGCTCTTGCTAGAGACTGTGCTGGAAGTGGGGGCGGAAAGAGGGAAAAATGAGCGAAGAAATGCTGTGAAACTATTGGCATTAGCTGCTAACAGCAGAGGGCCAGGCACCTACGTGATGACTCACATCTGACAATAAATACATGAATAGTTGTTGAAAGCTTGTTTGACTTTCACAAAGGGGTTTAAGCAAACATTTGTTTGTTCATTAGTCTTGAGCAACACTTTTATGGCAGGAGATGCATTAAACCTTAACATATATCTGCAAGCGAGATATTTGGTTGTTTTACAGATTAAGACACAAAGCAATGCGCAGTGTTTACACAGAATGGCCTTGAAATACCTGTAATGGAGTGAGATACAGTTATTAGACACTGGCACTGTGAATCTTCATTCCCTTGAAGGTTAGTTGGGACGCCATGTCTCTGAAGATAAAGCCTTAAAGGGCCCGGTTCTGCTGCTGCTTGTGTGCCTGCATCAACTTTCAGATTCCCTGGCTAGTTTTAAAAAGCAGATGAATGAAATCTGCTTCATGAATTAAATTATACTGGTGTATGGGAAAGTCATTCCCTGTTACAGCTGTGCTGTAGAGAGCATACCACCGCTCACAAACTCCTCAGGACAGATCACAGCACAGACGGCTCCGTCCTGCATTTGGAAAATGTAATTCAAGTAGCAAACCCCTTCCCCAAATATCCTGAGCTGACAGCACCACAGCCACAACAATTTTTTGTGTTAAAAGATTGCCATGGTATCAGACGGCATGGCCAAGAAGCACACATCAGGCTCCGGAAGGTGTCTGTGTGTGGGCAACACCATCCTTACAGCCCTTTTGTGCTCACTGGAGCCTGGGCCAGCTGCCTGCTGGCCCGTGTCCTGCCGCAAGGTAGAGCGGCTGGTGGGCTGCGCTCGGGTCACTCGTTGAGCTCTGACTTGGGAGTTGTTATGGCAGCTGGAAATCAGGAAGACCCATCATGCCTCTTTTGGTGGTTGCAGGAAGAGGGTAAGCCTGAAGTCATTAAGAAGGGCTCCCTCCTTTAGGGCTGCTTTGTACGATTTATGCTATATAAGGTGTTCCAGCAAAAAATGAACTTGGATCTATATATATTTTCAATCTACAAAGCAGATTGGGCAGATGTTGTCACCAAATCCTCAGTGACGTAACACTAACTTCAGCGTAACTATCCTGATTTATACCTATCAAAACATAACTATTCTCAAGTGAACAAGTTACACTTCGCCTCCTCTCTCCGGGTAGTTTTTTGCCTGTGAGCAGTGCTGCATAGTGTAATGTTAGATGTGATGGGGGTCAGCAGTAACATAATCACAGACCTGAGGTCTCCAATTTATGCGCCTCTGTGTCTTCACCTCATCTCACCAAATGATAACATAAAAGGTTACGACGTGCAAAGCAAAAAGCCCAAGTTGTTAACTTCCTGAACTTGAAAATATTACATTCCTAAAATTATTGCAAGCACAACATACTTGACATCCTATACAGCTGATATGAATGGAAGATTGCATGCAAATATTTCACAATATAGTAGCTTTATTATCATAATAACCTTACGCATGTATTTTGTACGACAATGAATTACTTGACTTGGTATCATGTATTAATCTCAGTATTTCAGATGTACACTAGTGACACTGGAGAAAACTTCTGTTTGGGGGGAAATGATAACCAGTATCTTTCAATATCCCTATGCACCCATGGCAGTGAAGAAACTGAACATTGACTGACAATATCTTCTACTTCTCTCTGCCTTTCTAGATAGAAAACCTGTTCAAAATCAGCCCATAATGACCATATTCTCCTGCAATCTTGGTGTGGGCAAAGCTGGTGTGGAAGAGAGATCTGACCATGCTGTATGTCCTGCTGACTTCACTACCATAAAGACTTAGGGTGGCCACAAACCTTGCAGTGAGAAATTGCAAGAAATTTCATAGAATAAAAATAATTGTTGGCATGAGAGAATTTCTAGGTGGTCCCAAACAGATGCTCAATCTAGTGGTACATGCTGTGGCAGCACAGAAGAAACTTTCACTGAAAGTTGACAACATCAGTCAGGCGTATTGCTTCCCTCCGGGGCTGTGTTACAAGGACTATCCATAATAGGCCATACCGACCTCAGAAGGCTTGGTACTGCAAATTCTTTTGTGGCTCTTTTGTATTATAGCTGCTAGTGCTAATTTTATAGCTTAGAAAGCACAGAGAATGATACGTTGTGCTCAGAAAAGAGGAAAAAGAGGAGCTCTCCCTTTTCCACACTTGAATACAACTGCAAAATGTGCAAGTCTCAGAAAAGTAAACCATCCTGAAAAGAACTTCTGCTCATTAAAGAAATAATAACAACCTCTTGCATTCCCTTTTCTACCTTCTCTTGCTTCTTATTATATGCAGCTCCATGTGTCTCAACATCTTCCTTTGAACCTCTGATTCCCCCTTCTTAATGATAGTCCCCCACCTCGAACTTTCTCTAGAGGTGAGCCCAAGGCAGGCTGTAGAGCTGAATAACCCTGAACTCGATAAATGTGGATTTGCATTGAAATGTATGGCACTGGCCACTTCCACTTTGCTCTGGCAAACATGACAGCCAACTCCATCACTCAGTAAGGTCAGCCCTTATCTCTGCATATCCTGACTGGACAAGAACTTTTCTCTGCCTTGAATGATGCTGCTGTAGACATTCAATAGCTGTCGCAGTCTTTCCTCAGGCCTCTTCATGCCCAGCAGTTAAACCCTATACGTGCTCAGACATGAATTCTACACAGAGGTGCAAAGTCTTAAGATAAAAATCTGGAATTCACTCCTAGCCAGCACTTGGTAAGCGAGGTGATAACCACCTTGTTGCTCTGGCACCAGGGAGAACTGGGATTTGCTGGTTGGGAGAAATTGAAGTGGTATAGGTGAAGACTGTAAGGAGAGGCTCCTGCTTCAGTAGGAGGACCGTGCTCAATTTATTGTGCAGTTACAAGAAAAGAGGAGCAGGGTGGCTTCTAGGGAGAGACTAAAACTGTGAAAAAAGGGCAGCTCAGAAAAACTGCAGATGCTTTCCTGAAGGAAGGGGATCCCAAAACATAGAGTTTGGATTAAGAGCTGAAATTCTCCAAGTTTGAGAGTGTTTGAATGTTAGATGTTTGTCTCCATTGCTTTTCTGACTCAAAATATACTGATGCTTCCTAAACAGTAGTCCAGCTGGGCCCTGCTAGAAGCAGATTCTCAAATGCATAGTTTAAAAGCTGAAATGGTAATATTCAGAAACAGTCTGAGGAGGCTGCAGGCATGTCTCAACAGAGAACAGAACAGGGTCTTAGCAAGCCTGAATCCTGTGAAGGATTGTAGGAGGCCAAGCTATGAGATGGTCAGGCATTGTACCAAGTTAACTCTGCTACACCCACTTGCTTGTCATTTGCTTTGAAACTCAAGAAAAAAGGACTAATAGCTGAATAGGGGAACTCAGTCATCCAAACAGGGGAGTGGCCTCCTCCACTGGACTGTCATTCTTTTTTTCTTTTTGGTTTTGATGCCATTTAGCATTTAAACAGGTGGCATTTGAGTGGAATCAGTTTCTCCAAATGCTGTACACCTTATATATTGAGTATCAAAAAGTTATTTCAAGGGCTGTGTTGCTATGTGATTGTAGAAACAGCAGTGCAGGGAGAAATGTCACCAATAAGAGCCTTTGGAAAATAGAAAACATTTAGCTGTTGTGAGATTACTTTTCTCTTTCTGTTGTCATTGTTTAGAAACATATAAAACGACTGTAGTTTATATCTGCACTTTTGATAGGGGGTGTGACTCACACTGCGATTACAGCAAAAATATCGGAAAGGGAAAATATACATAACCCATGGTTAGGATTAAATGTGGGTTGCAAATAATCAGTGTTTACAGCACATTTAACCTGGGTGCAGTACAGTTTGTTCAGATTTTGTTTAAGGCTGAATATCCAGTGTTGTGTTTGGAGTAGTACGTGCACCACTGACATCAGCAAGGACAGGACTCACCTGCCGAATGCCAAACAGAGTTTTGCTGAGCTCTACAGTCTGGAAGTTCACAAAACAAGAAGTGTTTCTTGCCATAATTAAACTGCAAAAAGCATTTGCTTAAAAAAAAGTTTTAATTACAATTGGCGTTTCCAATCCCAGTGCTGGAGGCGGTTGTCTTACTGAAAATTGATGTCCTTCACGGCACTGGCAATAGACAAACCCAGTGGAAAAGCCTGTAAACAAGTTTCTAGGCGAATTTAATATTGGTTTAACCACCGGAGAAAGCATTTTGGTTGTTACCCTATTATTAAAACAGGTTGGAAATGGATTCACATGCTCTCCTCTGCTGAGTTAATTGTCATATGGTTGGCATCACAGACAACATCATTTTTCAGCAACATGGCCACCTCCAGCACTAAGCACACAAATGCCAATTGTATCTGAAAACTGCTTTTCAGTTCTACTACCCATATGAACATTTGGTAGTTTATTTGGGATGAAAGACAATTCTAAGAACAATAGAACTATTGGTCTGAGCAAAAGAAATGAAGCTGGGAACCAGCTTTTTAACTCCATTTGAATTATCAAATAGACTGCTGAGCACTTACTGTTAAGCAAACTTAGGCCCTATTTGAAGGCATGTATATTAGAAACTTACTCTGTGCTGCACATCAAAGAACCTGTGCCTGGGTAGGGCTGATGAGCACTTACACTGACTTGCCAGCTCCAAAAGTACACAGATGAATGCTGTGGCTGAACTGCGTGCCGCCCTGCTGCCCTCAGCTTCAGCCCCAGAGGCAGCTCCTGGCAGTCTCTGCTGGGGCTCCGACACCAGAGGCAGCAGGTCAGGCACTCTGGATGCCAACTCTGAGTAAAACCATTTCCGTAGCCCAAAGTCCTGAAAAAGGGTCTGAAAAAGAGGCCTTGAGCCTATGAGTGCACTCAGTATGCAGCCAATATTAAAGAAAAGATTATTAGGTCTTCTGCAGTATCCAGCTGTGGGATTCTAGGTGCTGACCAGAATAACAATGGGTGACAGTTTTCATCTTTACATTTACAGCTTTCCTCCCTGTGCTATAGATCTAATCAGGACTAAAATAAATAAGACATGATGCAAAACATTAGATACATATGCATCTGATACGGCCTGATTGATTAATTAGAGGGGGTGAAGAGGTTTGGGGATAGGAAGACTCTCCCCTGTGCTCATGTTGGCTCCCCTCTCCAGGGGCCGCACTTGGTGACTCTGTCGGAAAGCACGGTGGCACAGAGCTAAGGCTGTGCTCAGTGCAGGACAGAGCCCGGCGTGCACTGCAAGGGGGGAGGAAGGGCAGAGAGGATTGGCAGATCCTTAACAGCATCTCCACAACTTCCCCATCTCAACTTGTGTATTTGATCTTTGGCTATCAATTAAAAAAAATGGAGAATTTGAGTAAAATCATTATTGTCTTTTATACCGACTACTGGGCCAAGGGCAGGTAATTGGGAGTGTTTTTGGCCTCACCCATTGGGTGTAACATAAAACATAGAGTGTAAATATATGGACTATTTCACATTTTAAACAAATTTGCTGACATGGTGCTCTCACAGATTAAGAAGCAACATCTGTACTAATCATAATTCCTATAGAGCACATTTCCAAATGAGACACATGCGTAGGGTTTTATCCAATCTGGCAATGGAACTGATTGTACCTGAGTTACCTGGCCAGTAACGGCTGAGCAATCAGATAATGTGATGGATTAACATTTCTTAGAAGAGATTTGGCTAAACAAATGTGAATGGCCAAAAGATGCCAGGCAATGTGATCAGCCCACAGACATGCTCTCTGAGACAAACAAGTGAATAAATTACTCATGGCCCAGTTCTAATCTCACTACTGATTGCAGCTGGATTTGGACTTGTAGCCTAAAACTGACCTACTTTAAGAGAGAATCAAAGAGGTGAGGCCTCTATGTCCTGTTACCAACCCCTTGGGACAACAGTCTCCCTTTTTAATGTTTTATATATGTTTTAAAGAAGTGCAGTGCCTGGAGCCTAGTATACAGAAATAGTTCTACAGTAACATGCCAAGCAGTGTGTTTGACAGAGAAGAAATAACATATATAAGGAAGCAGATTTCACTTGTGGGCTTCCAAGGTTCACTGTAAACCACAATAAGGAAAAATATATGAAAAACAGCTTAGGTTATACCCTCAGCTGATGTAAACAGGTGTAACATCATTGCTGCTTCAACTCATAATTCAGAAGACAACCTCTTCCACATCTTTAGAGTTCTGATATTAGCCCAGTGTTATTTTACACACCTTAATTTACAAACTTCTTCACATCATTTTTGGGTTTGCTACAAACACTATAATTTCTGCCCAGAATTTCTATCTAGAATTTCTAAAGAGTGGCTAATCTGGATCTGGGATGGCTCCTAGCTACATGCATTTGAACTTCATTGTTCAAACGAATTAAACTGGATTAAGCACATCCTGCAAATTGCTGGGGGAGTGGGGTGGGCAGTTCTCCTGCCAGGGGACTGTTCTGCTGCATTGCAAGAGTTGTGGCCCCTCTGCCTTGACACTTGGAGACAATTTATACTGTCTGTTTCACCCTTGGAAAGACTCACAGATGGTCTGCATGATACCCCATATAGGTTTTATGATAAATGGATATCACAGTTGTGCTACAGTAAATGATATACTGCTTCCAAGGACAGAAGAGCTTCTGTAAGATGCACCTACCACTCAGCCCTTTTCACTTTTCCTCCTCTTCTTTTTTGTTTTAGTTTTGATTTCTTTTCTCTTTTTCTGTCTCGGTTCACTCTGTGATCTTATCCTTCCAGAGGTTTGGGATCTCTTATTTCTGTGGATTCTATTACTTCTTTTGCTTGTTTTGTATATAATTTATTGCAATCTTTATACTTGAAAATATGCAAAAGCAGCTTTTGGGCCTTTGGGTGGTTCTTCACTATGACTTTGGGAGCAAAACGGTCTCATATAGTTGGTCACTAGCTCCATCTTACTTAATACCTCCACCTGACTTTCAGGCTCTGCTTTCTATCTTGTTTAGTGGCTTTTATATGTCTATAAAGCAAGCATAAATGCTTTTTTGGGAGATCCAGCAGCTTTTCACTTAGGTCCATGTGACAACTCAAAGGGAAAGCAACAGAAAATCATGCATTAATCCCATGGGAAGAGCCTGTTCACCAGGCTCTGAAACAAAAACTATGGCACAGTCTGGCTCATGAAGAAGCACAACAAGGAATAAACCTGACAATAACTTTAAACTCCTTCGTCTTTACTGAGGAAAGCGGCAGGGGTAGTAATGACTGTTCTTTCAAGAAGAACACATAGCTCATTGGATTAAGGAACATAAATCCATTATCAAAATCAACCAATAGGTATGCTTTCCCAAAGGATGTAGATGCCCAACAAAACTAGGTAAAGTCTGATATGGACAAAACAGAGCCCCTTCACTCCTCCCACAGGTGGTCTGTGGCAGCAGGCAGGGTGGGACAGCTCTTTGCCAGAAAAAAAACACAACCCCATTCCTTCTCCTGGTCCACAATGAACTGTGACAACTTCGAGAGCCCCCTGCACTACCTGTACTGTGCAGAGTAATTGCTGTTCACAAAACAACCTATGCCACAATCTCTGAGGCACACATGCTGCTCAGAAAGGGGATTTGCTGTGGTCTGCAGCTCTCTGACACTGCCATGCTGCCTGTGGTACAGCACATGGATGGTGCTGAGTTTGTCATTCCTGTCTAGGATCAGAGTGCCCACGAAGTCTGCCAAAAGCAAACGAAGAGTTGGCAGAGTTTAGGGAGAGTGGAAGTTTATATGAATCACATCTTTATTTGTGAGAAATTTGAGGAAGAACATGATGTCAGGTTAAAACATGTTCGGAAAGGAATGTAGCTTGCAGGACTAAACTGAAATTAATGTGTGCCTCTACAAACCCTGCTGCAGTTCTTGGCTCCTGTGACTGGAAAAGGGGAGTAAGGACAGTTCTAGAAATACAAAACTATAGTTTGAATGCTGCCAACTAACATTGGTGCACGTAAGGGAAAAATAAGAGGGATGAATATTTGGCACTCTAAGAAACCCATAGTAACATTTTTACTGTGATTTTACACATTTTTTTTCAAACTACATTCAGACGGCAAGATGCTCGTACTGATATTAATAAGCAGTAATGATCCAGAAAAAAGCCATCCTACTAAATAAATTCCACTGCATTTTTCTGGCATTTCACAGCACAGGAAAGCTCCTATAGTTGCTGTCACCTTATCTACTGGTAACTAAGAATACTTGTTGCTGATTTATGGATTCTTTTTTTTCGAAATAGTTGCAGAGAGAAGGAGAGAGGATGCTAGGGAAAGCTTCAGAGATAATTCTATAAGGAAGTGACAAAAAGAGAGGGAGGAAGAGCTTTCTCTTCCTGAGAGATAATACAGTTTTCTCATTCAAATAAAGTTTTTTTGTTCAAAGATAAAAGAAAGCAACTCTCAGATACTATAACAGCATCACCTTACACATGTACATGAT
This sequence comes from Nipponia nippon, assembly GCF_047370975.1. Classification (NCBI taxonomy): domain Eukaryota; kingdom Metazoa; phylum Chordata; class Aves; order Pelecaniformes; family Threskiornithidae; genus Nipponia; species Nipponia nippon. Next base: position 37,669,373 of record NW_028262369.1, read on the forward strand.
AGTATGCATTTAGTCCTCTACAGTGAAAAGAAGCTGGGAAAGGTGCATGAGACAGTTGCTTTTTCCATCTTCTATCAACAAATAACAAAGGAAAATCCAGGTGACAAAATCCCAGCCCAGTTATCTTTTCTACAGAATACTCTTTTATGAAGTAAAAGTTTGTGCTTGCCTTTTTAAAAATTTTTCATCTGCAAAACATTCATTTTGAACTGCTTGCATGAAGCTACGGGAGTGTCCCTTTCCTAAATTTGTCCACATTAAACTTTGAAAAGGCTGATGTGGGAATGATCCATAGAAAGAAGAGCCTGTGTTTCATTTTGCCCATAAATGGAACTGGATGCATGGCACTGGATTATGTGGAATGTGCATGGGATCCTGCTTACACGGCCTGTGCCCAAACCCCAAATGTTTGCAAGCATAGTTGAAAGTGAGTTTTGCTCAGAGCGGATGTTTCTCTTCTGTATGTAATGCTATGGGAATGCCAATCATATTAGTAATTTTGCATCACAGCAGACTGGTACTGCATCAAAACTGACATGGAGAACAATCCTGGGGTAAGATGATGTGCAGGATGCCTTTCAGAAAAGCACCATTTATTCTCTACCCTCCCCCCCCTTTTCTTTTTTTACAGATAGTCTCGCTGAACTTATCATGCGGTAGTAGCTGGATGGCACATTAACGAGAACATTCATAACGCAGAAAACCTCACATTGCTGAATACTGAAGTTACTGGTCTGAAAGGGTCTCTTCCCAGAAAATCATAGTTATCTTTCCATTTACAGAGAACAGTCTGTCTAATTTTTCAGGGACCTTGGATTCAATTCTGACTTTGCTTAAATCAGCTTTGCCTGTTTGACCTCAATCCCAGTTTACACCAATATTTCTGAAAGGCTCATTCTCTCTCACTTGCATTATAGTTCAGCACAGTAGGTGATTTAAACTTCTTCTGATTTGATACAGATATGACTTAGCAGATGTGGCAACATGCTCTGCAACGTTTCTTTCACTGTTGTTTCTTCTAAAGCACAACACGTACAATAGGACAATCTAAATAATTAGCGCTCTTGTTCTAAACTACCATTTGATTGGCACACACATGCTAAGGTGCAGATTTCATCCTGAGCTCCTTATCACTTTGTCTCCTTGATCAAGGAGCTGGGACACTGGGTGCAAGACCACTTCCACAGCAATATCCTTGCGCGAGCTGTGGAGGAACTAGTCATTTACTAAACAATACTCCACCACTGAACCCTCCTGGGTACTGTTCCAGGTTGCCTTGGAAGGCACCAGTGTGGATATTGCAAAGGAAGGTAATATAAAATGGAGGTTTGAGAACAGCTCCAAGCAATCAAGGCCTTTTTCCCACTGCAGTTAAGGCTGAAGAGAAGATCATTCTAATCCTCCTTAAATTGCTGCACAGGTGTTACAATGCCTGGTTTACAGCTACTCCGTCTTGCCCTCCTCCAGTGAACTATACCCTTTCCTGAAGTGCACCTGGGCTCACAGCACTTGAGCACACAAAACCTCCTGTGAAAACTCCCAGCAAACAAACACTGTATACAGTAATCCAGAAGGAATAAACCTAACAGTTACTGCTTGATATTTGAACATCGTTTAATGAGTGCCCAGAATTCATCTGTAAATGCACATTGTTAATTTAGGGCCTGCTATTCATTAATTAGAGGCTTAGTGGCAAGTGCCATTGAGCTATCTGCAATGTTTAAGGTTACATCAAGCCCTAGTAAATGGCTTGCTGATAACAAGATGCATCCATCTTCATTACTTGGCCACTCCTGTCTGAGTTTGCTCTGCTTCCTGTAAGGGCTATGTCACTTGGAACTGAAGAATTAAACTTTTATCCAAACCAGATTTTGCACTTTCACCTCTTTTTATTCCTTGAGTAGTTCCAATTTATTTTACTTAAATGACATCGGATTACCTAACATGGAGAGGAGCAGTAACTTAACCTAAAACAGTCTGCAGATCTTTAGTTCTGGGACAGAGTGTTGCAGTGGGTTAACATTTATAGAAACCATTACATTTATATTTCATCTGATACCGGTCTCAGTGTAAAGAAATAGTTTCTCATTTTTCTTCTCATAAGGTTACAGCTTAGATAGGATAAAAAAACAGAGGAATACAGGAAATTAATTTTAAATCTGAAGAATAAATATCCCTTTTTGTTAAAGTTTACTTTTGCAATGTTACACTCTCAAAATATATATCATTCAAGGCAATCATAATTCAACTGAAATAATTCACAAACAGCATAAAGACATTTCCTCGTAAATCCTCAGCTACACACACGTGTCTGTGTGTGTTCATCCAGGGCAAGATCACTGCAGCTAGTCTTTGCCTACTTTCTATTAAACATGCTCTCTTTTGAGCATTAATGCTACTGCCTGGGTCTAGGGACGTGTAGTTGAACCTAACCATCAACTTCATAAACTCACTGTTTTCCCTTAAAACTACAAGTATGAGAACTTAAAATAGGAAACCAACGTCTTTTGGCAGATGGTCTTTTTTAAGTAGCTGCTGCTAGATACGTGTAATGCTACCTGGCATGGTTGTTTAACACATTAGGGTGCTCACAGGTATAGCCTTTTGCTCTCATGAACCATAGTTCAATTTTAAGCATCGCTGCTTAGGATAGGTAATTGCAATCACAGTGGAAAGCAAGTTTCTGGATGTTCATGCTCCAATTGTGTGTGTATGTAGGAAGGGAAGAGAAGGAGAATATGGTTGTTGCAATGATTGCTCAAGGGAGGGTACCAGAAAACCCTTATGCCATTGAGTTGGCACACTTATCACAGACTGGCAGTAGAGATGGCAGGTTTCACTGGGGAAAAGCCTTCCAGGGTGTTACTGCTTGGTGTGCACGCTGCCAGCTGGTTCAGAAAGTGTACATACCTTTCTCGCATGTAAGCAAGTAAAGGAAATGCCAGCTGACATGGGGCAGGCAGATGTAGGGACCATGGCCATGGCCAGTGCAGCACTGAACTGGCTCGGCCAGGCTGGTGATGCAAAGAGCACACCACTGACTCTGTAGGTGTTGTACTGCGGGTGAGAGATCCATCCCCCACCCCCGCCATCTAAGACGCACACAGCTACCAAATCGTGGTGAATAGCAACTTTCACATTTACAATCAAATTCCAGGAGGGTTAGTTGTACTCATGTATCATTCTTCCATTAGCCTGCATCTTCGTTAGATACTAAATGAGAAAATAAAACTGAAAGGGTGGGGAGAAAAGACAAAGCAGACATAAAGCTTGCTTTGTAACATTTAGACACAAAGTTATCTACATTATCCATGATTGAAACAGACAATCTTAAGCTGAGTATTTCTTAAATTTACCAGAGGGATGAGCTGGACTCTTGAGGTAAGTGCTCTTTGAAGCTAATGTGCTACTGTACAAAGAAAGCTTTTTTTTTTCCTTTGAAAAGATAAAGCTAATATTGTGGTGGCACAGGTTACAATGCTGCCACTGAAATAGAGGCCAAAGCTGAAGGTTCTTTGCTAGCAGAAAGCTAGATAGAGGTATTTTAATTTTTTTATTATTATTATTATTCAAACAAAAATTCTGTTCTAGCATCCTAAGCTATACATGCAGGTCTCTGGATAGGAAATCACTCATCTGTCCAATTTCTATTATTCAATATTGCATTAAAAAAATCAGAGGAGGAAGAAGAAAAAACTTTGGGCATCCTCAGGTCAAGGCGATTTTTAAAAAGGTTAAAAGCTGCTCAGAAGGGTTACAGTATCCATAAAGGCAAATGAGATTATATTTAAAGACTGATGGAGAAAAAGCAATAATTGAGATAAAACGCTACTGTCTCAAAAAGGTTTAGACTGAGGAAATGCTGATATTAAATCAAAGAAATTGAAAGACTTACAGATCAGCCATCACATCAAAGACAGCAGAGAATTTAATTAAATTTGCAACAATTATGTTTACTTTTAATGTTTACCAGTTTTTTTACTTTCTTCCATCATTGTTCAGTTAAATATTTTTGTAATAACTTGGGGAATATTGTGATTGTGTGTCTCCAACCACCAGCTGTCAACTGCTGACCTCTCTGTTCCCTGCATCGGTAATGCTACAAGCCTTTGTCCTGGAAAGAGTTATGATGTTTCAATCAAATACATTGTGAAGTTACAAAACCCATAACATGATCTGGATAATGACTGCCTGGATACACTTATAAAATATATTTTAGAACCCCCCAGGGAACAGAGATTGGAAAAAAAATCACAAACATTACTCTCTGTTGTTTGCCACTAATTGAATGAGTGATCATTACATGAGATGAGTGTTGAATGTGAAGCCTGCTGTTAAGGTGTATGGTAAATAAAATGCACAGAAGTCCAAAAACACAAAATAGCTGGGTCAAAACATCATTGAGGTGCTGAAACGCAAGCCATAAAAGTATCCTGAGTGCTGAGCTGGGCACAGGATCTCTGTTTAGCCCACATAATTTTGGCATTGCAACCTATTGAGAAATTACTATTTGGATTTCAGATTCTGCCCTTTTCTCTGCTCTGACTTTTACCCAAGATTTACTAAGTCTCAGAGGCTGTAGTAATTATTGCCAAAGGGAGTTGTGATATAGAATTGTTTCATACCCAGCCAAAAAAGCACAGCAATAGCCACCGAAGTGCTGTATTTGTCTTTTCTGTCTGTGACTCAGGAGCTTGTTCACGTGCTGGGACACCTACCGTCTCTTGATAGATCCAACCAGTTTCTTAAAAACTGAGGAATATGAGAAGCAGGTTGTCTAGAATATAAATGCCCAAACTGTAACACACAGGCCAGTTGAAAGTGGTGCAAGGCTCGCCGCAGAGCTAAAAGCTGTTTGCCCCTCTCCCTCCTCAGAGTGCCATGGTTGGCCATCGCCAGTAGCATGACCTGCCACAATTGCTGCTGTGAAAGAAGCAAGGCAGCAAAACCAGCCTGGGAACACACAGGTTAGAAAACATCTTATAACTAAAAACTTATCAAAATTAGCCATTCTCTGCATGCAAAGGATTTATAAATGGAGAGTGACTTCTCTAACGTTAAATTCCCCCTCCCTTCTTTTTCATTGTCCTGGTCCTGTCACAGGGAGCGGTTGTGCAGTGCTTAGTTGCTGGCTGGGGTTAAACCACAACATTCATATACATGCAAACTAATTTTCACACAGATACTACTCTGTGTGTTGTGGATTTCTCAGGATCTCTTCCATTTGAAGATCCCGTGATGGGCCAATTTGCAGTCTTCAGTGTGGGTGACTGGCCTCCTCAGTCACTTGGGGTTTAATCTGCTCACTTACTGAAAAGCCAAAACCTTTGGGACAGTCATTATTAGGAGAATAACAAATGGTGAATAACAAATTGTCCACCTTCAATAACGAATTTTCAGAGAAGTCATTCATGTCAAAATGTCCGGTGGTCTGCAATGTGCTTGTGAGGGGCTATCACGAAGAGGTTCCTGGCTGTCTGAGTAATGTGATGAAAGGACAGCAATGCCATGAATTCACCACCTGTGTTGGAAAAAATGTTTGCACATTCCTTTTTATATTATTTGTATCTGTTTGTGATAGGCTTTTCTCTGTTACCCTTTGTGAAGGTGTCCAAGAGCTTGGCTGAAGGAAATTTCTTTTATATTAAAAAAAAAAGTTGTTAAAATGACTTTCTGAACTTGCATGCTTTGTTTTATTTCAGCCTCTGGGGTTTTCAAACAGGTGAGTTACCATCTACCAAAATCATAAAGAAATAAAAATGATATAGAAAAAGAGCTATGAAACATGTTTCAAAAGAAGGGACAAACCAAGAAAGAACTGCACAGGTCTGTAAATTACCATTTTAATTTGGGACCTATGACAACCTTGACAATGCCCCTTTATGTCTCTCTCTATTGTCTCTATTTATATCATGCCATTTTTATTTACTGTTCATCTAGCAAATAAAGCCTGTCCCCAGCACTCAGAGTGCCAGGCTACAGAATTGCTGTAAGTCTCCTTGGAGTGGTGTTCAGCCACGGGTAAACTAGTCCTGCAATGAGATGCCCCCTATTCTCCCTCGAAGATCCAGAAAGAGGAAACTCATTGCTTATGCTGCAATTTTGATAACCTAACTGGCAGAACAGTTATTCAAATTTTAAGCTTCTAGAAGCAGCAAAATCAACCTGGCCATCCACATAAATAATTTTGACATGATAAGTATGCGAGTGCGATGATAACTGATAAGTGAAGCAATTACCTTGCTTTTTTGGATTATATTAAATGAAGATTCTGATAGAGTAATGAAAAGAGACAAAGCAGACAAAAAGGCAGCTGTAGAGCTTTTGGGCACTGTGTTATCTCTATTATACCATATTGAAATAGAGAAGCTATCACCAATCATGCTTCCTATGTAACTTCTAGCTTCTAACGGTGAACAATGAATAAATTGTCACAAGACAGTAACTGATAAATTGGGATTGGCAGTGCTTTTTAAAAGTGTAAATAAACTTATCAGCCCCCTCACCCTCCCTGAAAGGCAGTACAGTTTGCAGAGGATTTTTTATTTTGGTATGTTGGAGCTTGCAAGGTCTCCTTTCATTTACCCACCTCAATTGTCCTTTGTTTAGCCATCAGTTTTAAGTAGCCACTTCAGCATAAGAGTTTACTCCAGCACCAGCATTCTTTTTGTGGTGTACTACAGAGCACTTTGCTTTTGTCCCCATGTGTTTTTTACTTCGGCTGTTATCCTGCTCTCCTAATTCCTGCCATTCCAATTAGAAGCTGCTCTAATTATATGTTTTTATGCTGGCTTTTATTGCATGCAGAGGCATACAAAGATATAAATAGCACCTCCAAGCAAAGGTGCCCAGTTCTTCGTTTCTAAGAACAACGTTGCAGACATTGTACCTCATAGATTAATTAGAGTTCTCCAGAACTGTGCTATTTCTTTCCAAAGAGCATTCCCAATTCTTTCTGAGATTTTGCTACCGATTTTGGCAGGATCTGGCCCAGCATTCTTTTTGGTGGGGGATCGTGTGCTGAAACTGATATTTGTACATTGCATCCTTTCAAGACAAGGCACAAATGGAGGGGGAATGTCATTCCCTTGTTAAAATTAATTAAGTAACCTAACACCGTACATCTGGGGAGAGGACAGAAAGGGAAAGGAAGTTCTCCTTGTTCTCTGTTTACCATTTAAGCCCCGCTGCATGCTGCAATAGCATCACAGTGCTGTTACTAAGGCCTCCTATGCTCTGCAGCCAGCTGGGCCTAAAAGCAGTGGCAGAGTTCCTGCTCTGTGGGGTTCATTGCTTTGGGATGACCGCATCGTATTCTTGCTTAGAAACTTGTCACACTTTTTAATTTTTTTTAACTTAGCATACGGACACTGGACAAGCCAGAGAGTTTGGAGATCTTGCTGGCAACATGCTGGGTTTTTAGAAACCCAGTACAGCATGGGAAGCAGTTGCAAATTTTGGAATGGAGAATGGACACAACTTCCTTCCCTGATGTCAGGAACAACAGAAGGGATCTGTAAACCAGCAAACTCTGACAACAAGCATCTGTCACCCTTCAGCTTCTCACCCCGATATCTGTAGCTGAAAATCTCTGATAATGAAGGCTAAGCATACTGACAAACTATAGTTCCCACTGGCTCTGCATTGCCATTATTAGACTCCAGGATTAATGCTCCACAAGGCTGTATTGTTCTTGCACGGTGTTTACTTATTCAGAAAAAGGGTTTGGTTTGGAAATCTACCTGTGAAAATCAGGCAGATCACAAACCAAATTTTACTTCATGAAAATGAAAGACTCTTTTTCCCGTTATTTTATAGGAGTTGGTGGATTATGTAGTAAATACTATGGCTGCAGAATCGCATTAAAAAAACCCCAACTTTGACTACTACCTATTGTTCCACAGGATCAATTGCTCAGATCCATCTCGCACTGAAGTCAATGTCGAACCTCACACTGAATTCAATGCTCCCGCTACTTATTTCAAAAGAAAGCATTTTAATTGACTTGGAACTATCCAGGCGCACATACATCTTGCCTATGTAAACACATTTTTGTTCCTGTTATTTCCACTATCTGTTTCCACCCATAACATTTCTTTACCTGTACGCTCAGTCTGTATCAACTTAGCAAATCTTCTGTTGTAATGACAGTGGGTTTTCCCAAAAGTTCAAGGTTCAAGTTTAGGAAAATATGAAAACGTATTACCAGCCCTTTGGGTGCTAAAAGAGAATGCAGCTTCACTGGGGACAGACCATCACTCAGCGTAAGCTGAGGCAGTCCTGTCCTCCCCCAAGATCCTGGCTGTATGTCCCCTCGTCCCTGCTTCGGTGATGCTGGCACAAGTGCTCACCTTACCATGCTTTGGCCTGATCAGGGAACTGCCCTGGCTGGAGAGAAAACTTTCCTTTGGGCTGGGTTGGTTTCTAGCAGGATCGGTGGCTCCCTCTGTCTCAGCTGTGCAGCCACATGAGCTGCAGCACCCATGCAGGGGAGGCGGCAGGAGGGCATGGCTGCAGGTGGGAGGGAACACCCCTTTCGACAGCTGCTGGCTGGTTTGATGACCCGATTTAAGCCTCGGATCAGATCACGCTTAGGATCATGGCCTCTGAGAGAACTGTGCTTTGACGAAGTGGAATAAGTCTCAAGAGGGGACAAGAGGAATAAGTAAAGGAAAGTCTCGCCTCCTTTTTCATCAAAACTGTAGTGAACCTATCAGCTACTCTACTGTATCACATACCTGAGATAGGATGCTCTGCACAGACTGCGTGAATATTCTTTTTGCCTTCCTGAGGTTCATCATGCCATATCTTGTCTGCTAACTGTACTACGCGCACACACTCAGTGTGCACAAGACCCAGATCAGCCACCGTGAACTGGGTGGAGCCAGTAACAGTGAGGGTCAACACTCTTCCCCAGCTGTCCAGAGCAATTTGCAGGCTATTTCCTAGCAGTTGCCTGGAATGCCAATGACATACACCATTAGTGGACCCAGGAATGTCAGCAAATGTGAAAATGCCAGATTTCAAATTCAATTTACTGGAACCAATTTTTAATCAGGTAAAGAGTCTGTATGGGTTGCATCAATAGAATTGGGCTTATGGCAGTATCCATTTCAAAAGCACTCATATGACTTAGAAATGTAAAGTCCCAAATGTAAGAGTATTAGGAACATAAATGTCTTCGGTTTTCAATGGAATCCAGACCTCAGAGTCACTGAGGTGCTTTCAGAAGTCTGTATTTTGCCCTTGAGAAATCATATTTCCCCAATCTATTTTCTACCGAGACATGGAACAGACAGAATTACTAGGCTATGAGAGTTGATTCTCATACAAAAGATTACATGATTTGCTAGATCCTGTTCTTTATGATCACTGATAAAATCAAGGAGAAAGACTAACTGCCTCTTCTTGTCCTTTTTGAACTGTGGAATGCAAAGGACGGGCTGATAGAAGAGGGTGGAGGTGGTTCACAAAGCAATAGATTAGATCAACTTCTTGTCACCTAACACAATCACAACATTTGACTTTCATCTTTACTTTTAGCCTTTTTGGCCTGTGAAAGATAAAGTAGACCAACTGCCTGGATTTAGAGCTGTATTTCTGAGTGATGGTATAGAAATTGGTAAAAGAAATTTCTTTGTGTACGCAGATTTTTCCTGGGATGCTTTCCCAGTGTTGGAACCTTCCTTTGAGGCTAAGCATACGGTGCAGAGGGCTGAGGAGAAAAATACATATACACGTTCCTCTGGGACAGGTGGCCCCAAAGAATACTGAACTCTCATGACCACTTATAAAAGTGTGGTTGATACCCTATCACCTCACGCTTATCTGAATCTCATTTTTAGTCATCCATTCAGGCCTGAACTGCCCAGGTTTGCTACAATTTCCCATACAACCTCGCTGAGAGTGTTACTTTCCAATGCGGATGTTCATGCTTTTTAGCATCCCTTGTCCTCACCAAAAGTATCCCAGAGGCAGCAGGATGCCAAGTGCTGCAGAGCAGAACACGATATAAGACTTCAGAGCTATGTGGGTGAAGATGCACATTCAAGGATGGGAACTGCAGGACAGCTGGCTGTTGAGGTAATATTTTCCCATTGCTTTGCATTATTTGGAAAACTGATACATGACTTTTGGTCTAGCCCTACAGTAATAATCAGATATGTACAGCGAGACATTTGGTATTGATCTACTCCTAATCAGAAATCAAACTAAACCTTATCTTATGACAAAGTGTAATTAACTACTTTGTTAATTACTATAATTATCCTCCCCACATTTATTTTGACAGCAGTGTCAGTAGCAGAAAACTATTTCCTTAAATTGCTGTTGCCTATTATGAATTACAAATTCATACAATTTTGACAAATGATTTTATTCTCCTTTTAGCAGCATGTTTTGCAACAGACAGCTTTTCAGAAAAAAATGGCCATCTACTTGAAAACCAAGCTAGAAAGGTCACACACAGAAGATTAGCTATACTGGAGCTAACAAGCATCACATTTGACCAAATACAAAATTCTTTTTCTTTCCTCTCCTGTGTAAGGTTCTTTGGACACCCAGATGACATTATGAGATGTGGGGAAAAACAAAAAAAGGAAGAAAAAGAAGAGGAAGAAGAAGAAGAGAGAACCTGAATGGTTTATAATAGTCACTAACCCAGAGGTGGCCAATGGGGAACAAATGGACTAAGTGTGACCCATGAAATTCTACAATGTGTTTTGCCCATTGAAAATGATCCCCTTTCTCTCTCTTGTGTGATGAGAAGATGGAGAATACACAGAGGCAGCATGACACATTGGTGGTGCTCTGAGACTCAGTATTCATTTTAATTTTACCATATCCCAAATAGGTGACTTAGAAATGAGACACGGTTATGGCCAGAAATCTTTGAAAATGCAGGAATTCAAGTGGGAGCTCTTCATATGCTTTTAAAGCTGGAATCAGACCATCTGCTCTGTGCTTCATTTAGCAACTTCTATTCTTAACTAAAATACTTTTTGAGCCAGCTGCTTCAGCACTGCAGTTCTTCCTTTCTGCCCAGCAGAGCTCAACCTCTGGGGAGGACTGACAGAGCTTTTAATACAGTGCATTGTCCAAGCAAAACTGAGGTTCTCTTGCTGGGACAAGGTTTACCAAACAGCAAATAAGACATGTGGCACTAATAGGAAAATTGCTTGCATTAAGATGGGTCTGGATTTTCCATGGGTTGCATCTCCCACTAGGAAAAGGAGGGAGTAGGGAACAAAAGGGCCGAACCACATGTGACCCTAGTACGCTCACCGGCTGCCTCTGTGATTTGCACTTGCAGAGTCTGATTGCTCCTGAGTAGAATTCTTTGTGTCTCGTCTGTACATAAACTTTTGGGCTGCTGCTGACGCTTCAGAGGTGTCAGGATCATATTTTGAAATGACAGAATAGGCGAGCAAAGCTGGACCACTAAACTGTTTCAGCTGATACATCCCCGTTGTAGAATGGCAGTGATGGAGTTAACTGAGTTGGCACCTCTGCTGGGACCGTATAACACACGTTGTGTTTCCTAAGTGGCAATGACTAACATGGTCAGCAGTTGGTGCCAATACTGAGCATTTGGTTAACCTCCTAGTTTGCTTGTAGCAAAAGTAATTTACTCACTACACAGACATCTACCCCAGTCTAATCTCCTTGACAAGAGATTACAAAGGGGTGGCAGGCTGAAGTGGCATAAAATTCCAAATACCATATCTATTTTTACTCATTGACAATAGAGTAATATCCGTGGGACAAGGATTAGTAAACAGAGAAAGATATTCTTTCTTAAAAGCCAGCTTTTCTCCCTGGTTTAAAATTACAGTGGAGCAGATCTTCAAAAATAAAATAAAAAAGTTCATCACTGTGCCATCCCAGGGATGGATTTCTGCAGTATGGATCTATAGGAGGTGGATTTCAAAACTACACAAAGCCACACGGAAATGAATGCGGTGTTCGTTTGTAGGGCTATTTATACTAGGTGTGCTTGCTTGATTTGAGAACAAGAAAAAAACCAGACCAGAGCGTGAGACATACAACTAACCACAAAAGGACCAGGGAGCTTGATTTTACTGAAATACTGATGTGGCTTGTGATACTTGGTGAGCTTCTAGAGTCACATGGCAAGATAACAAGTACAGCTGCCACTAAAAAAATGATATTTCTAGCCCTTGTTACAGAGGAAAGTTTGAAAAAATGACTGAATACACACACTGTGTATTCTGTATACACGCTGTATACAAACACTAAAGAGAGAAAAAGAGCCAAAATGCACTTAATACAAACCTCATGATTTAGCCTAGTTTCATAATTTTAGGGTTTCTGAATCATGCTTTTTGAATGCATGGGTTTGGCAAAATACCATCATCACAACTAAGCAACAGCTTAATAAATGAATCTAGATGCATTAACAGGATGTGGAATGTAATGTCAATAAATACTAGATAGGAAATGAAATTCAAATAATGAATAGATTTGAAGAAAATTATAATTTCAGAGATATATCATGAATAGAGACAGAAGGAAGGGCCTATTGCTTAGTTACTCTACTTCCTTTACACACAGCAGAACTTTACCATTGATGTTAATTAGACCAGGATCAAACCAGGAATTAGCAATTTAAAAAAAACATACCTTTAATATATTTATGTAATAGTGGTTATTGATAATTTACTTGGGTTAAAGTCATCACTAGCACTTGGGATATTTTTTTGCAAAGGAAAACACACATGAAGAAAGTTTTAAAAATCCCATTAAGTAAAATATTTGGGATCATCAATGGGTTGACAGTAACCCTCCTGCCCATTAGTTCCCCAACATCTGAAACGCATTTCTGTGCATTTCTACAATGTTATCCAAAAGTATGTATTGCCACCAATAGAAGAGCCACAAAATACCCATGTGAAGACAAGGGATATGGAATCCAACCTGTGCCAGACCACAGTCGCGTGGATTTCACCTGCTCTAATTCTACCAGCTCTGCAAACTCATTGGCGTTTCTGCTCTACTCTTCCCTTTTTTCTTGGACACCAAAGAGAATATTCTAGGCCGTGATTATGCTTTTGAAACCTAACCACCAATATCAAGATAAAGATTTTTTTGCATGAGTGAAAGTCTTTTATTAGGACTCTGCAACGAGCAACCCTGTACTCGCCCACCTTCCTCTTGAACCTGAGGTGTGTCTGGACAGCAAGCATTCATTTTTTGCAGCCACATTTCTCCAGAAACACGTATTCGTGGCAGGCATGCCATGTACTGCCCTCTGTGCCCTGCTCACATGCTGTGAGCCCACAGACTCCCTGCCATCCCGACCTCCGTGTTCTGCCATCCCAGGGAGTAGTGGAGGCGGACACTCCGTTCATCATCCAGCAACACCCAAAAGCGTTTGAGGGCTGCTCACGATTCACTGCCCCTCTGGTGCAGTGCTTGTGACTTTCTTTGAACTCCCACAAGGACGGTTAATCGCACTTTTCATCCCAGTCCCAGTCAGTCCTAGTGCTTGGTGAGAGGCCTGTTAACCATCACACCACCTCCCCAGGCAGGTCCTTGAGGTGTCACCACCAGCTCTGGGGTGGCAGATGTGCCACCACGCAGCTGAGCTTCTCTAACGCAGTCAGCCTCTGCGGTGCGCAGGAGTTCTCATTTCTACCAGTAGCTTATGAGTGAAACTTCCCAACTTGTGCTGTCAATCTATCTTTCTCCATATTTTCATCAACAGACTGTTCCCTTTACCTCCTTTACTTGCCCTTTCCACTTTTTTAAAAACAATTCTCTTTATTGGTCTTATGATTCAATAAAGTTATTCTCTTGATAAGTGTGAAAGGTCTCTTTCTTCTTGCCACCACAGTGTGTACTTCTGCAGCTCCCCATTACCACGGCTTCTGCTTCAAACTATCATCTTTAAAGGTCACTTGTTTCCTTACACATGCAGTCAAGCCCGACAATGATTTAATGACACCTGAAGAAGCGCGTATTAAAATTACCCACAGTGCAATCATAAATAATTATTAAGCAAAAGAAGAAGAAAGCAAACACGTTTCTTTTCGAGAAACCAACACCAAAGATATTAGTTAAAATGTTAAAGTATATTAACCAATTACATAAAACCCTTTCATATTGCCTTGCTTCATTTCAAATGTGGCACGGGCTATTTTGTCTGTGAACTCAAGTGGAACAAAAAGCTGCAGAATGCAATTTGTGTCAGGAGCCGGACTGCGGAGGGACAACTAATTCTAATTAGTGCAAATTCCCCACGGGCCACCAAGAGGCCTCGCGCAGGAGCTGCCGCCGCCGCCAAGCCCCTCTGCCCGCAACAGGTGGGCAGGGGCGCCCGCCATAGCCCTGGCGACAGCTGAGGGCAGCCCCTTCCCCGGACACCCCTAATTAATGGTGTGCACGTCCAGCCTTTGAATGCGATATCTTTTAATATAGTTCTAAACTGAGGAAGATTGGCTCTTCTAATTGGTTAAAATTAAAGCGGCGGAGGAGTTAGCCAAGAACCGCCGGGCTGCAATGCTGGTCTCATTTCAAAATTGCAGCCTAAAACTCTTTGCCGATCAGTGCAAAAAGGGTACGGCGGGGAAAAGGAATTACTGGGGGGAAAAGTCTTGGCTGTCTGATAACACTGGTATTCTAGTGAGCACGTCCCTAATGCAAACTATTTCTGCAACTCATTAATATTCAACATTTGATGCATATTAGAAATATGCTTTTAAAATTCTGATCGATTATAAGAACTAATGGTGGCGAGGAAGGCACAGGTCATTAACCTAACTATTAGACTTCCCAGCTAAGCCTCATTTTGAACCGTTCAGTCTAAAGCAAACTCAGAGTAAGACTGGCTGCCTGATTTCCAGCCTGCCTTCTGTCAGACCTGCTCCCATTCATGAAAACTGCTTCTGCGAGAGCACAGCCAGCCCTAATGAGAGAGACAGCCCTCCCGCCCTGCCTGCGGGAGGGAAGGGAAGGGAGAAGATGCAACAAGATTTTATACAACATGCCAGTTAGAAATGTTTTTGAAATAACCGAGTAATGAAGCATACTTCACACAGATTAGGATTATCTCATTTGCAAAGTCTTGTAACAGCTAAACACCAGTGAAAAACTTTGTTCTAATCCTACTGAATTACATACATTGAGATATATTAGGAAAGGCTTAGCTGTTAGAGATTTCAGCGATTGGGGGTCTGACACATGAACCGTAAAAAGCGTTTTACTTGACTTGCTTTTCTCCACGTACCAGCCGATGGGAAGCTATGGCAGAAGGAGAACTGGTGAAGCCTCCGAGGAGCTCTGCTCTCCTCGCTTCCCGGCAGGCTGATGCTTCAGAGGAGTGCTGGAGCTGTCCTTGTGTGCCGGTGCAGTGACGCACCACGCGCTTCTGTGTGTGCTGCCCTCGACGCTGCTCAGGCCGACATATTTTATCCAAATGATACTACCAGCTATACTAAACAGCTATTCTGTATGCCTCCGTTCCTCTGCACTAAGGGCTTTATTTAGGGACTTTAAATAATCCTTCATCATCATTTCACACCAGTCTTAAACTAATAGGGTTCATTTCTCTGTCTTTATTACATTTACTTCTACTACACATTTCAGCTAAAAACACTCCAGAGGGGTGTGCCAACTACGACTATGTCACAAGAATGATTTTATTAAGAAAATGCCTCCAATGCTACCTCATAGCATTTTCCACTACTATTGTTTGGGTTGCACCAGAGGCTGAAATGTGGCTTCTTTTAATAACACATTTGCATAAGTTGATCTGAAAGATCCCCACGTGATGACATTACTCCAGGGTTGGCCTGTCATCTCAAAAAAGCCTGAGGTGCTGGTCCCAAAGAGATCAAACTCAAGAATTAACTAGTCTTCATAAAGCAGGAACATCTCTACAAGCAGTAAAACAAACGATTATCATTTCTTTTTGGCGACGGTCTATGCCAAGCTAGAGAAAAACAGAGCTTTCAAACACTGACAATCTGGTATATTGAAGTATGACCATTATTTTTTATTTTCCACATTTTTGGTCCAAAGACAGTTCTGAGTAATTGATTCCCATAATGAGCTATGGTTCGTTAGTCAATTTAATTTATAATTGAATTGGATGGATGTAACTCTGTGTAAAATTGTCTCTGAAGAATCTGTTTTGTTCGTCTGTTCAACTTCTGACAGGAATGGAAGAAAATCTAAATTATTCCCTTCTGCAAGAGGGAAAAACTCTGAAAGTCTCAGCATCCCTTGTGAAATTAAGAGGAAAAATATTTTTAATAGTTGCCATGCAAAAATAATATGGTTTTACTAAAATTTATACAACCCTGACAATTAACACATTAATGCCTGGAATGGTGGCTTAAAATGAAAATTAAAACATGGCAAAATACATGAATCAGCAATCCTGCCTGAACAGCTGGAAAGATCACTCTTAACCAGAATGAAAACACAGATATTTACTGGTAAGTCATGTCTTACTTCTTTGCAAATACTGCAAAATCTGGAGAATTTGCTTCTCCATGCTTTTATACAGATATTCCGATGATACAAGTTAATTGGAAAATGCCTAGTGTGAAGAATCAGACCCGGTGGGTTAAATTTTTCTTCTGTTTACAACTTAGAAACCCAGAGTTGCTCCCACTGCCATGAAATGCAGGAGTGCTCTAAATTCAGTTTGCTTTTGTAAAGAGATTTGGGAATTGCCTCTCTACCCTCTGTGGGCCTTCTCTTGGCCATTGCAAAGTTCATGAAATAACAGAGCAGTATATGAGAATGACTTCTGCTTAGGAGCAGAAATACCTTGGTTTAGGATTTTGAAGATGAACATGAGGTTCCATTTTTAAGTTAATTTTGCCCTGGGGTTCCTTAGGCCTCAGGACTCACATACAAACCCACTTTCATTCCAGAGAAAATATTCAGGTTCTCATCATGTGCTGAATACACTTCCCTACTAATTTTTCATCTCTAAAGAGAATCATGGAGTGTCTCTGTCTCCATTACTGGTCTTAGCAAGACGTACCAATATTGAAAGATACATTTAGCTTACAAGAAAAAGCAAGTGAGTTAATTCATTCAATATTTGTATTTCTCTATATAGAGATATAGATATTTGTCACTGATTGTGCGTTAGCAGACATATATGCTAGCAGTAAAAGAATCGCTACACTATTATGTAAGCATACTATTTCTTGTAATCTAGCCTCATGCAAAAGCAAAATATACATTCTCTGTTTGCTGAAAAAATAAAGTGTACTGAGAAGCATTGCAATGGGATAGGTGATGATGATCAGCTATTATCAGTCCCAGCAGGCACATATTTTTTCTTAACAGCTGCAGGACTGCTGCTCTGAAAGGCAGGCACAAGGATTTTTTAGTTTGGAGCATTTCACATTGCTTTTTAGAGGCAGGCATGACACACGGCTGCACAAACTCTTATGGCCTCCAGTTAAGGGGTCACTTAACAACCTCATTTGTCTACTTTTGCATCAAGTCCCCAATAAATTCTGATGGGCAACAGGCTCCCAGGCTCCTTACGTTATCCAGATAATGTTTTTTTTTTCCTTTTCCTGTAACAGTAATAGTAGAAGTGTTGCGTCCAATCTTCATCATATTTCAGAGTTTGTTTATAATGTTTCTGACCTTTTTTTCCACTAGCAAGTATTTGCTCTGGTAGAAGGGAAATGAGGCAAGTTCAGTGACTGGTCACACCTACCCACCTCTGCTGAGGTGAATGAGGTCATAAAGGTGGAACTGAGGAGAAAATTTGGCCTATTACATCCACTTAAAAGTTACCACAGGCTGTTTATTTCTGGGCTACGCTATATGGATGTAATAGCAGAAGGAGGCTGAAGCTATTGAAGATTGTTCTTATTCTTAATTACTACAGTCTGGCTGAGAAATTCTTTAATATAAGTAATTTTCAGCCCTGCAAATGCACAGGAGACAATGAAAGTTGTTTCTGAAAAATGTTAAAGCTGACATCAATCATTTATACATAATGCACAAAGCAATGAGGGCAAACTCTTCAGTGCAGATAAGAGATGTCACAGTAAACTTATGTTCCAAGGCAGTGGTATCAGTTACGATCGATCACTTGGTAGCCAGTGGAAGTTACATTTTTACTTTAGTCTTTAAACTCTTTTGACTGCATTACCAAAAGTATTGTTTTAATCTAAAGTGCTAGATCGATATTTCTGATCAATAAGCATTCATTTCCAACTAACAAGGACAATGGTTAGTGGATTCCTTTAACCATTTTCATTTCAAGGAAATCTCTGCTGTTCTAGGAATCAGATCTCTAACAAAGAGTGCAAGAAAAAGGAAAATGAGCACAAAACGTAGCAGAGAACTTCCAGATAAATTCAGCTCTTCCCCAGCACAATTTTTCTTTCTCCTATGATGCTAAATCAGTAAATATTCTGTATGACCTTTATATTTTAAATAATTACAAAATTCAACAGCATTAGTATTAATTCTTCCCATGAAAGCATACAAAGCCAAACTAAATAAAATCCAAACCACAAATGACCAAAACCAAACTGACAAACTTCAGTTGTTGAAAAATTAATCCCGAGTGATAACAAAGTACAAATCAACAAGCACAGCTTAGAAAAGTACCCCTGGTTCACTTGGTAGAAGATTTGGTACAGCTTCCATGGGCTTCAGAGAAGTCTCTCCAATTTCAGCCCAGATGAGTTTAGCCCCAAGAATGGCAACCCCTGGCTCAGCTGGCAGCCAAGAGCTGATCCTCTTTAGGGCGAACCTTTCTTCTTAGCCACAAGCAAGCAGATCTTGAGGACTGAGCTCTCCTCCCCTGTTTCCTGGAAAAGCCAGACACCATCTTGCCAGAACATCTGGAGGGTCCTTCTGTCCCTCCCCGCTTAGTCCTGGGCTTTTCAGAGTAGGACACAATCCTGCTTTAAATGTCCCAGGGACTCTGAGGCACATTAGAGACACGTTTGGCTAGAGAGAAATGAGGACTTTTGCCACAGTGGTGTGTACAGACCACTCTCTTTTATTTTACAAGCCTAACTAGGAGAGAAAATGTTTTCAGTGCCTGCAGCTGTGCTTAGCAGTCCCTGCTAAACTCAATGTTCTCCAACTTCCCATCACCCCCACACAACGATTTGCTGCTTCTCACACACTCTTCTCCTCAAGACACTGGCTATTGTTTACATGGCAAGAAATACTAGAGCTAAAATTAAAAAACAACTGGATTCCTTCAGGCTGGGCTGTCAGCATCCTGCGCTGCAGGAACTATGTGCTTGGTGCCCTACATCCCCTTGTGGCAGTCCTGGCACTGAGGCGTTGGAAGCTGTTTAACTAGCTGTCTGCAGGCACCTCTTACACAGGGTGTAAAGCCAGGCTGCTGCAGCCACTGCGCATCCCCTCCATTGGCATCTTCCCCAAAGGACGGGTGCTGAGGGGACTTGAAGCCATGACTGGCATGCCTTGTGCCTGGTGGCCCCTGCCTACACAGGGGCGCTCGCACGGTGTTGCCCTGCCTATGTGACACTGGCTTGAAAGCGCAAATCAGAGCAGAGCATAAAGCCTGCACTCTACCTTCTCCTCCTTCATGGCTGGTGACAGAGCTGTGCTTTGGATGGGGTGCAATTAAAATACAATAAATACTGTATTCTATTGTTCACGTGGGCTTCATTCCCCTTCATACATCCGTGACATTACTTTGGGTTTTGAATCAACCCCAAAATTCAAAGCTAAGTCAGACAATTTCTCTGTTTTAATTTGTATTTATCATAACCATCTGGATTTCCCCCAGAAACATAAATCAGGCAAGATTTGCTCAAACGCATGCATCCCAATGAACTTTAGGAGGAGTCTGGGCCAAACTCAGTGGTTCATGCCATCTTTGCTCTGAATTCCTTAGATGAGATATAGGGGAAGCCAGCTGCTAAAGTGGGTTGCATGCAGATTACACTTTTCTCACTGGGAAATGATGGGAAAAGAATTTTGGCTCCGTTAAATACAAAGTGTCCCCTCAGACAGAAGGCTTAACACAAAATGAATGGAAGGTCAAACTTTTGTAGGGCTATTAATCTGTACTGCAACTTATGCAGATTGGAATATATATGAGAAATGTAAACAGAGTGTTCACTCTGCATTAGATAGCAGGAGATAAGCAGAGCCTGAATAGATAACCTTTTGTGAACACTGGAAAGCTGGATTTTATATGAGAGCTGTATGAGTCCTATTCTTTATGGTGCCTATTCATCTAGTACAGTACTCAAGTATGAAGGAGTGGGCGAAGGAGGAGGGACAAGAGGAAGAGGGCTGCTGGATACATGCATAAATTTACCATAAATGGTAAAACTTTCACTGACTTTAACTAAGCCAAGAAATCAGTCCTGCTTTTAAAGGCAATACAGCCAAAGAGTGATATGGGCAACACAGGACTTTGGGCAATGCTAATCTATGTGAAAAAGTGGCACGTTTACGAACACCCAAAATCACGCAATCTTATACATCTTAACACAATCTTATACACCATAAAATACATATTCTATTGCATTTTCCACTCTCTTCTTCGTTTAGTTTCTTTCTCCCCAGCTATTTTGGCATTGTTTTCCCTCTTCAGGTGTTTTCCCGTCACAATTACTCCCTTGTTGCAAAACACCGGTTCCTGTTCATTTATTTTGCTGACCATGCCTTTTCCATCCTTCACTGTAGTCTTCTCCTCTACTAGTCATGACCTCTGTTTTTCTTCTGAACTCTTTATTTTGTTTTGCTTCTCTTATTCCTCTTCTTTCCCTTCTGCTTTTTTGCACAGACTCCTTTCTATCTGTCATTTCTTTTCCTTTGTGTGGTATTCTCTTTATTTATCTCATCGCTACTTCCTTTTTACTTTCTGTACTTTTCCTACTTCTGTACTTGCTTCCTCTCTATTATTTCCTTATACAATCTAGTTCCTAAGGGGAAGAATCAGATTTGGAAGAAATGGTGAGAGTTTCTGTCATTGTGTAACTGTTTTCAAAATGGTTTTAAAAGTATAAAAGCAAAGTTATCAGTAAGGACTTTATTTGCTTTTCTTTTTTTTTTTCTTGCAGGAAATAGACAATTCCTCTGGGCTTTGACAGCAACATTCCAGTTTGGTTAAAATCAAGCAAATACTGCATCATCTGAATGGTCCATACCAGAAGCTGATCAGGCAGAATACAGTCAACTCTTTGCTTGCTTGGCTCATATCCTTTTCTGCTTCCAACTATTTTCGCACTATTACATCCCCCAAAACGTCCTCTGTATATCCCCATAACATCACTATGTGACTAAAGATGATTCAGTAGCCTCCTGCCACCCACTCCAGCTAGGCATCCCTATAGCCTAGTCCAGAAGAAAAAGATACTGGATATTTTCCACCCTTCTAAAGTCTAGGCTTGTAATTTAGGTGCTCTGAAAGCACCCAGGTCTCTCCTCTTCATGGGCAGTTTAGCCCTCAGGTTCCCGTGCTGCGCTCTGAATTGCAGATCAGCGAGATGTTTAAAAGTAGTTCGTATGAACGGTTCTCTTTTTGCTTACCACCTATCTGGTGCTCTGCAGCAAACACCAGGATTGCAGTGCCTTCTGAATTGCTTACATCAAAACAAAGCAGATGGAAAGAAGGCAGAAGAGGAGCTAAACTTATACATGACAACAGTCTACTCTATACGATCAGCCACAGCCCTGCTGGAATCTGAAGACTGCTACTGGCCCATGCACTGGAGTTTGGGAGCCTCACCGAGCTAGGTACTTGAGGTACGACACAACTCGAAGTGTGTACAATACACGCGGCATATTAAACAGCTGATGTTACATGCTTTGGGGGAATATTTCCCCCCAAATAACTGTGGGAAATATTAATTATTTATGGAATATTTGCATAACTGCATAATGTGTCTAGATATAAATAACAGATTATTTGCATAACCGCATAATGCCACTAATCACGGGAAGAAAAAAAGAACAAAATATTTCTGGCATTTGATCACACTGTGTCATATATGCTCTGTGATTCTTCTTAAGCTCTCCCAGAGAGAAGCCAAAGCACAACTAAGCTCTCTACACCTGTATCGCATAAGAGGAACAACAGGTAAATTTTCAAACACTTTGCAAATCCTGTGTAAACAGTAGTCCAACTGCAAGGCCTTGCAAACCCCTACAGGCTGGATGGTGTTTTGCACAGACTATTTGTCCAAAAGTGGCAGAGAAAAACAGACCACGTGCACAGTGTGCATAAGTTTCTACAACCAAAATTCCCCCCCTGCCCCCGTCATCCATCCTGAGTAATACTGTCATCACTTGTCTCTTAGGCAGCGGTTTCCATCCTTACATCAAAGTGCTTTACAAAGGGAAGAAGTACCGTTCTGCAGATAAGGCCACTCAGGCCCAGAAGCATGAAGTGACTTTCCCAAAGTGAGAGAGCAAATCAGGGATAGAAGTGGCATCACCAGGATCCCCGGCTGGCCTCTGCACCAGGCTGCATCTCACTAGGCAATAAGAAATTATGCCTGACCATTAAAATTTGTGCTTGGTGCACAACTGCCCTGCAGGCCTGGGCTGCTCCGTGCAGAGCTGCCCACCTTCCTCTTTCCATTAAGCTGGATCCTTTGCAACCATCCAGCAAGTTTCTTTGGAGAGGGGTGAGACCAGCTCCATCTCTCCTGCCCAGGGGAGACAGAGACACTGTGCCTGGGGCTCAGTGGCATGCAGGGTTGGGTGTTGGGTCAGGGAGACAAAGCCTGTCTGAGGCTATGGCTCAGCAAAGCTAAGAACCAGTCTGGAAAGGAAAGGCAGCCCATGCCGTGCAGAAAGATGTCAGTCCAGAGGGATAGCTGTGTGCTCTTTCTCCCCATCGTCAGGGAGCTCAGAGAAACACTGGGGTGATCCTACTCTAGCTCAAAGGCATCACTAAGCAGAAACAAGCCTGAAAAAATGAGCTGAGTTTGTCACATTTTAATATTCTCTAATAACCACTGTTCTTTTCTCTGTTAAAGATTTCTTGATAACTGCTGTTCTTTTCTCTGTTAAATACTATTCACCTCAGTGCTGGAGTTTCTAACACACACAACACTGGCTTCATTTTTAATGGTATTTTGGTCTAATTTCAGAGCCTGATTTCCCAGTACAAACTCAAGTAACAAATGTATAATTATTCTCATAAATAACTCAGCACCTTACAGTAGGTTTCAAACAAGTTTCCCCACAAGGCACAAGTGCCCTATATTAAATTCTTTTAAAGTGTAAGTTGATTAAGGTAAAAATTAGTGTTATTACCTTATGGACATTTTAGTTTTCACAGCATTTCAAAGCTGGTCCTATCAGGAGTAGATTTGTTGCCGCCCACTGGTACAATCATCAGGAAAATTAATAATCATGTTCAGTCTGACTATAAATCATTGTGGTACAGGCAATTAATTTCTGTAGAAAAATGAAAGATCTATAAGTAGTATTATTGTGTAAACTACATGTTGTGAAAACTCAGATCCAGCACAGGCAAATTACAAAACCAATGCTCCTAATTTCAGAGTGTGATAACGCTGGGTCATCCGAGGCTGGATGGCCAGAAGTTCTGAATAAATAATGCTGGCAGCTCCTAGCAGCTTATGGTTGTTGTATCGTGTTTATGCTGCACTGGTAATTCTTTAACCCGATACAAGCACACATGCTAATTTACAGAGAGTGAGTCTGGACAAAACGATCACAGCGGAGGTTTTTCATACATCTTCTACTGCTAAAATGAGGCAGTTTATTGCATTTAGAATCATAGACTCACAGAATCATTTAGGTTGGAAAAGACCTTTAAGATCATCAAGTCCAACTGTTACCCTAGCACTGCCAAGTCCACCACTAAACCATGTCCCTAAGCACCACATCTACGCATCTTTTAAATACCTCCAGGGATGGGGACTCAACCACTTCCCTGGGCAGCCTGTTCCAGGGCCTGACTACCCTTTTGGTGAAGAAATTTTTCCTAGTATCCAATCTAAACTTCCCCTGGCGCTACTTGAGGCCGTTTCCTCTTGTCCTATTGCTTGTTACTTGGGAGAAGAGACCAACCCCCACCTCACTACAGCTTCCTTTCAGGTAGTTGTAGAGAGCAATAAGGTCCCCCCTCAGCCTCCTTTTCTCCAGACTAAACCACCCCAGCTCCCTCAGCCGCTCCTCACAAGACTTGTGCTCTAGACCCTTCACCAGCTTCACTGCCCTTCTCTGGACACGCTCCAGCACCTCAGCGTCCTTCTTGTAGTGAGGGGCCCAAAACTGAACACAGTACTCGAGGTGCAGCCTCACCAGTGCTGAGTACAGAGGGATGAGCACATCCCTAGTCCTGCTGGCCACACTATTGCTGATACAAGCCAGGATGCCATTGGCCCTCTTGGCCACCTGGGCACACTGCTGGCTCATGTTCAGCCAGCTGTCAACCAACACCCCCAGGCCCTTTCCTGCCAGGCAGCTCTCCAGCCACTCCTCCCCCAGCCTGTAGCGTTGCACGGGGTTGTTGTGACCCAAGTGCAGGACCTGGCACTGAGCCTTGTTGAACCTCATACAGTTGCCCTCAGACCATCAATCCAGCTTGTCCAGATCCCTCTGCAGAGCCTTCCTACCCTCCAGCAGATCAACACTCCCGCCCAACTTGGTGTCGTCTGCAAACTTACTGAGGGTGCACTCAATCCCCTCGTCCAGATCATTGATAAAGGTATTAAAGAGAACTGGCCCCAATACTGGGCAACACCACTGACCCCCCAGACAACACCACTGGTGACTGGCCCCCCCACTGGATTTAACTCCATTCACCACCACTCTTTGGGCCCGGCCATCCAGCCAGTTTTTTACCCAGCGAAGAGTATGCTCATCCAAGCCATAAACAAACAGTTTCTCCAGGAGAATGCTGTGGGAGACGGTGTCAAAAGCTTTACTAAAGTCCAGGTAGACAACATCCACAGCCTTTCCCTCATCCACTAAGCGGGTCACCTTGTCACAGAAGGAGATCAGGTGAGTCAAGCAGGACCTGCCTTTCATAAACCCATGCTGGCTGGGCCCCATCCCCTGCTTGTCCCATACTTGCCATCTGATGGCACTCAGGATGATCTGCTCCATAACCTTCCCTGGCACCAAGGTCAGGCTGACAGGCCTGTAGTTCCCCAGATCCTCATTCCAACCCTTCTTGTAGATGGGTGTCACATTTGCTAACCTCCAGTCAACTGGGACGTCCCCAGTTAGCCAGGACTGATGATAAAGGATGGAAAGTGGCTTGGTGAGCACCTCCGCCAGCTCCCTCAGTACCCTTGGGTGGCTCTCATCTGGCCCCGTAGACTTGTGTGTGTCTAAGTGGTGCAGCAGGTCGCTAACCATTTCCCCTTGGATCATGGGGGCTTCGTTCTGCTCCCCATCCCTGCCTTCCAGCTCAGGGGGCTGGGTACCCAGAGAACAACTGGTCTGACTATTAAAGACTGAGGCAAAGAAGGCATTAAGTACCTCAGCCTTTTCCTCATCCTTTTGTCACTATGTTTCCCCCCGCATCCAATAAAGGACAGAGATTCTCCTTAGCCCTCCTTTTGTTGCTAATGTATTTGTAGAAATGTTTTTTATTCTCTTTTACGGCAGTAGCCAGTTTAAGTTCTAGCTGGGCTTTGGCCCTTCTAGTTTTCTCCCTGCATAACCTCACAACATCCTTGTAGTCCTCCTGAGTTGCCTGCCCCTTCTTCCAAAGGTCATAAACTCTCCTTTTTTTCCCAAGTACCAGCCAAAGCTCTCTGTTCAGCCAGGCCAGTCTTCTTCCCCGACGGTTTTTCTTTCAGCACATGGGGACGGTCTGCTCCTGTGCCTTTCCTGGAGACTGTCCAACCTTCCTGGACTCCTTTGCCCTTCAGGACTGCCTCCCAAGGGACTCTGTCAACCAGGCGCCTAAACAGGCCAAAGTCTGCCCTGTGGAAGTCCAAGGTAGCAGTTCTGCTGACCCCACTCCTTGCTTCTCCACGAATCAAAAATTCTATCATTTTGTGATCGCTGTGCCCAAGACGGCCTCCAACCGTCACATCACCCACCAGTCCTTCTCTGTTCACAAACAACAGGTCCAGTGGGCACCTGCCCTAGTTGGCTCCCTCACCAGCCGTGTCAGGAAGTTCTCTTCCACACACTCCAGGAACCTCCTAGACTGTTTCCTCTCCCCTGTATCGTATTTCCAGCAGGCATCTGGTAAGTTGAAATCCCCCACAAGAACAAGGGCTAGTGACTGTGAGACTTCTCCCAGCTGCTTATAGAATATTTTGTCTGCCTCTTCATCCTGGTTGGGTGGTCTATAACAGACTGCCACCGTATCTGCCTTGTTGGCCTTCCCCTTGATTCCTACCCATAAACACTCAACCCTGTCATCACCATCATTAAGCTCTAGACAATCAAACACTCCCTAACATACAGGGCTACCCACCGCCTCTGCTTCCTTGCCTGTCCCTTCTGAAGAGTTTATAGCCATCCATTGCAGCACTCCAGTTGTGTGAGTCATCCCACCATGTTTCCGTGATGGCAACTATATCGTAATTTTCCTGCTGCATGATGGCTTCCAGCTCCTCCTGTTTGTTGCCCATGCTGCGTGCATTGGTGTAGATGCACTTCAGCTGGGCTATTGATCCCACCACCTTTTTGCGGGGATAAATATTTGTTTATATCCTTGCCATTACACAGGGCAGATTTCTATATGGCATGCTTCTTTTTGGTTACGGGCATGGTGGTCCTGGTGAGAACAGAAGACGATGTGTACACAGGCAGACCACCACGTGTCCCTTGTAAGCTAGATTTATATTTCTCTACCAACAGATGCTACAGTCCTGCAGAGACATGTGTTTGCCAAAAGTTAGATAAACATAGCATCAAGGCCACAAAGTTTAGTTTGTGTTTAAAATAAGAGAAAGTAAAGCAGTTAGAAGCTCAATATTTTTATTGTCTTACGTATTAAGATAGTATGTCCTGTAGCACTATGAGAGATATTGTTACAGAAGACCAAAACTCAGTTTCATTTGTTATAAATAAGACAAGTGATTTCCAAAATCTCTGGATTTGAGTTTTCAATATTTAGGAAATCAATCAAACAAAATTCACATACCAGAGGAACAAAATAATACTTTGCCACCAGCTTTTAGTCCATTAGACAAATTATTCTCTAGGGATTAATTTCAGTTGAACTCCCCATACCTGGAAACATTTGAACAACATTTAATAATGCCTTGGACTGGAGGCTACAGGCTGGATGGTAAAATCTTTACCCATTTGTTGCTGGGTTTTCAAAAGCCAGAATGAAAATGTGTAACAACGGAAGTAACCATGAAGTGAAACGTCTATGGAAACGAAAAGAGATAAAATAATTCACATTGTGATTATTCACATAGAAAAAAATTGGAATATTGTAAGTAAATGTTTTCTAAAGGCATTTTAAAAAGATGGATAGACTTCCTTTTTTAGCCACTTATAAAATGTCTTTCGCTGCTTGATCCAGCTTTGAAATCAAGTACTTTGAGGTATAAGTATCCGGACTTCACAGGGAAGTTCATTATTGTAGAAGAGCATATCCATGAATAAGGAAGCTCTCCCTTGGAAAATCTTGCAGGACATTTTTAATAGTTTCTAAGATGGAAGCAGAACGGACAAATAATTATCTGGCATATGGGGCTCCCGCTCATTTCATAAGAGCAAAAAGAATTTAATAGGCCATACAAATTGCATTTGTCATTTACTAAATGTTCAGATGCATGTGTAGAAGTGAACTTATGAACTATACCAGGTATCCCAGAGAAAATGTGCCTAGATACTTTACTGGATGAAACAGCACGCTACGAGAAAGCTACTGCCGGTAGTCAGAAAAGAAAGCCCAATTTCCTCATTAGGAAACAGATGTAAATAATTCAGGGATGTGATGTTTTCCATTGAGATACATGATGCACTGAATGCATTTTAAGTAGTTGAAGGAAACTCCAAAGAAATGTACCTGCTTCAACAAAGATCTACACAGATTTTTATATTAATATAGGGGATTTTGGATCACGTTGCTGTCCACAATGGTATAATTTGTTTACTAAAGATAAGATTGTGCTTAAGACATTGGGAAAAACATTGAGAAAACTCTTTGCACTTCCAGTAAACCTGCAAACAAGCATACCAAGATGGCAGAAATAAATTTGTTGGTCACTTTGTCTCTTCCTTTTTCTTCCCCACACCCCCAAAGGAAATCTGGATCTTGCAAATGAACCTAGCCACGTCCTTAGCTGCTTTTGAGTAATGATTCAAATAATTGCCGTTTAAAATTTTTGCAATTTGTCAGCTAACCTGTAGGCTTTACTGGGCAATCATTGATGTATTTCAGGAAGTACAAGGGCTGTTCACATACCTGGATGAGTGGTCTGTGCCTGTCCGTGCTGCTGGTACTTATACAGGCTTAGCAGGCTGGGACTGCCCACTGTACATCTGCTGTACAGTTAGAGAGGTCTGAAACTCTCACATACCACTCACATATGCCCCCAAACCTGCTGTGTACTGTTAAAGTGTAGCTAAATGTGTTCTTTCATTTGGGTTTCAAATGACATTTTCATTTTAAATTTAAGGATTGAGCCATAGCCAAATCTGTGTTATCATCTAGGTTTATATGGTCATTACAGAGCTTTGATAAACATCTAGGCATATCATACAGTTGAGTGTAATCTATCTAATCTATCTGTCTATCTCCTTGCAATTCTTCCCATATACGGGACATAAATCTTAGGCAGGGATTTGAGGATGTATTAGGATAGTATCAAAAGAGATGAAAATCACAGCTGTTCCAGCTAAAAGCCCTTCCTGATTTGTTAAACAAACATAAAACTGAGTTGAGAATTTCCCAGATTCACCTGGTTCAGCTGTATACAAAGAGCGGTTAAATTAAATGATCTTTCTCACAAAGGTCAAAAGTTAAGTGTCCCTGGTTACATGAGGCCTCATGCCTAATGGGATGATAATCCAATTCTATGGCATCTAGAAAGAATCCTTCTCCTAGTTATTAAATATGCATGTCTATCCCAAGCAAAATATATTGGAGCAGTGAGAAGTGGAGCTAATATACCGCACCAGAGTAGAGTTGCAAAAATGTCAACTCGGAAGAGAAAAGCAGAAAAGAAAAAACAAACTAAACCTCCCACAGACAGTTCCAAGGGGTAAAAAAAAAATTAGAAAATTATTTGCAAAGTCAAATGTTCATAACAAAACCCGAAAGAGGACCACTCTCACACTGAAGTTATGTGACTTTTCCCAGGCAATGTTTATTCTAATTTTGATGTAACATTTTAATAATCGCATTAAGTACTGATAAAAGAAAGAACAGGAACTTCATCTTGCAGGGCAGTAACTCCACAGCAGGTTTTGTTTCCACAGACAATCACCCATATTATCTGTAAGAGTTTCCTATTTTCATGTGGATAAAATTGCAAGTCCCAGTTGCAAAGAAACAAAATGTCATTGTGGAAATTAAAGTTCCTTTAACCAGAAACCTTACAGGCAACCAACCTTTTAGTCCTTCAGAGCTGTTAACTGCCAGAATTGCATGGAGTTAAGACTAGTAAAACTCATAAGAACTTTTAGTAACGCATTTCAGCACTCTTCTGCTGTGTCACACTGCTGTCCGTCAACAGCTTGGGAAATTCTAAACAGGTAAACGGAAAGAGGCAGATGTCAGACCCTCCGATCAAGGTGAGCATGGGGGAATGCTAACTGCATTTGAATGGCACTACTTGCCAGGTGTTGGATGTTTTCTGCAAAAGAAATCAAGGGTCACAGAATCTAATCCTTTCTGTTGTAGTGGTTAATCACTTTCATCGTTAGAAGTATGGGCCTTATTTGTAATTAGACTGCCATGCTTTGTCTGGGAAACCACCAGTCCTTGTTATGCCCTTCTCTACTAGCCTATACAGTGAAATACCTGGAAATGTTTTTTTCCTGGAACATACATTATACCGTTATCTCTCAATCATCTTTCTGATATACTGATTTTGTGAAGCCCCACTCACTGTAAAACATTTTGTCCAGTCTTTAATTAACTTGTAGTGTTATTGTTACACTTAACCTCCTCATTAAAATAGGAACACCAAAGCTGAACACAGATTCCCAGCGTAGCCTCATAATAATGAGCACAAAGGTAAAATCTCCCCCTTATAGCTCACTGCTCCCCTGTTTATACAGTAAGGACTGCAGTAGCCACTTTGGCCATCTGGAGGTCAGGATCAGTGCCTAAACTTTTCCTGAATCGCTGTTTTCCTGAGCACAGTTCCCCTTTCCGTACACACAGATGGCATTACTCATTCCTAGGTAACTTTGCATTTGGTGACGCTACAGCACATTATATTTGAACAGAGTAACCTATCAACGCCACTGCTCCATGAACTCTTAAGCCACCACTTGCCTGCTGGCTGCTGATTCTCGTTCCTGCATCATCGCCTGTGCAGCCATGACGCTACATTAAAAATAAGCACTGTCTCTTCCTGGGAGAGTTTTAGCTGGCACCATTCCCCTGATCAGCACACCGACACCCATACCAGCAGTGGAGGAGAGTGCAGGGCTGGGAACGAGTACTGCCGTAATGGCCTCAAATGGTTGTGGAAATAAAAAGTCAGTGATTCAATTTCTTCTGTCCAAGAGCCTTAGCCTGCTAATGAGCTACCAAGTTACCAAAACGCTGTGAAAAGAGGAAGTGCAGGGGGAAAGGAAGAAAGGTCTGACACCAGCCAGAGCGAGGGGGAGCGGCTGAGGAGCGAGAGCAATGCTGGCTGCCTGAACGCAGTTCCCCTCATGTCTATGCTGAGCTCCTGCTGCCAGACCTGTCACTGTTTCCCACCCAGAGTGCACGAGGGGCTGAGCGATTTGAGTTGCTGGTTGGTGGTGCTTGGGAGGGAGAGCTCTGCTCTGGGCTGAGGCCCATTGTGCCACTTGAGCAAGGAAGGTGCATTTGGTGATTTACTTCACAGCCTCCTCCCTCCATCTCCCCTGTCCCCCCTAGCAGCTGCTGCCCCCTGCACCCTGGGACTCACTGTGTGGCAGGGGCCAGCAGCAAGCTCAGCTCTCCAGGGCTCTGCAGAGGCAGGGTGAGTGGCAGGACCTCGCTGCCCAACACTGGTGCTGTTTTGCCACCGATAACCCTGTCCCAGGCACCGCGTGAAGCTGGTCATGCTGCGCAGCATGCCGTCAGGGTGCTCCCCTGTGAGCCCCGGCCTCCGGCTCCTCCATGAATGGGCAGTTCAGAGACACTCCTTGAATGGAAACAGGCACCTCAAGGAGCAGAGACCAGCAACCATGTATCCTCATATCAGCCAGCTGTAGACTAAAACAAATACAGAAACATCCAAGGATCCAATAAACCCTCGAAACTTTGTATGTGACTCAACCAAAGGAGCTGGAAAAATCACCTCTGGCTTTTTTCCGATCGTCCTTCCCCAACAGGCAACACAAAATCTGCTTGGCTTGGCTGCTTACTGAGCACCACCCAGACCAGGGAACTGAACACCACAGAGTAACACAACAGAAACAGCGAGCGGCGCGACCTTTCATATGAAGGCAGCGAGGACTGTGTGACGTGACTGCTGGACCCCACTCCTGCGACTGAGCAACAGGACTGACAGAGCACAGTCCTCTCGTAAGGCTGGGTTTGAGGGCAAAGCAGGAGTAGAGCTCAGCTGCAGATTTAACAGCGCTCATAGGTTGCCATTTTAAGATTTCCTTCATAATAGAAATTTCATAAGACTCGTCAAGTTTCCCACATGCTCGCACATTACTCATCACTGTGGTATTTGAGCACCTTAGACCAGCTGTTTCATGTGAAACCCTTTACCATGGGCCAAAATCTCAGGAGATTTTGGATGCATATTAGTAGTTCCTGTTCAGTTTTGGGTCCAACATAGACTTCAAACTACTAAGACATTTTGAGGACCTTAGATACAGAGGTTCCGCTTTGGACTGATCTTACTTCCTTTACCAAAAAACCACTGTTTAGACCATTTCCACTGAAGTCACTCTCTGTGTATCTGTCTTCTTCATCAGTATATTCCCAGCGTGTCCTTTGTTGCACACTGTTTTAATTAGTGTTACACAGTCTTGTATATTCAGCAAAAAAACCCCAAATATGACAAATGTGATTAAATGTTTCAGTTTTGAGAACATCAGCTTAGGTAAGCTTTTACACAATAAGGCATTAATAATCTTTTGCATACGATATAAAACAATTTTCTGTGATTGATTAACTGTGTGCTGATCTTAACAACGATAACAATGGATTAACACTTTACTCATTGTGTAGGCAGATACAGTTAGGGAGATACACATAAAAAATTACCATAGAATTAGGAAGTAAATAAATGTTTAAGTCAAATATTTGTGCTTTTATCCTTGGAATCTAATGATGACAAAGTTTATCGGATATTTTACATTTTACTCGGCAGCAATCGTGGTTGTCATTGATAGATGAAAATAGAGAAGAATTGGGTTATGAATTCCAGTAAATAAAGCATTTTACTAAATTTGTATGCATCGGGGTGTATGTGCTCGTGCCTGCAAACTATGTATTATACTCAAAATGAAACAGGGGAGGATAAAAACCTCAAGCCCCCCAAATGAAGTAACCAAGGCTCTATATATTAAAAGAATGTTATCATAATGTGTCTGGTGTGTATACACACCACTGCTCTCTACTGGGTTAAGTCAGAAATGCTTATCTTTGACTCTAAATGCCTATACCGCGACTAAGTGAAAATGATTTTTCCTTAGCTCACTTGAAAAGAATTTGTTTACAGAGCAAGTAACAGATTTTAATACTGATGGTTAGCATAAATTAAGGTGGCCATCTTGTGTAACCTAGTGACAACAACCCCTATATAGGGCAATTGCACCTCAACTAGTATTACTATAAACTAGATCTAAAATTACATTAAGAATTAAACAGACCTCTTTTTTAAACAGCTCCTACTCATTTAAATGGTATCAACTACCCATTCAAACTGCCTGCGTCTTTGTTTCATGTCTGTGGTCCCCATAGGCAGAGCCATCCCAAACACCAAGCAGTTCAAAGAAGCAGATAATTAACTACTGCCTATTGTACAAATTGCACATTTTCAATTAATGTTCTACCTCACAGGCAGGGCAGTTAGTTTTAATCAGTCTCATGACATCAACTATTGTGGTTACTGTTCTCAGATACTAGAAGGCACCTTGATGGTGCCATGCAGGGAGACTGCAGCACATAGCCCCTTCATTTGGTCTCCGCTGCGTGTAGAGCTCCTTCCTAAACATTTGAAAGAAAAAGGTTATAAGGCGAGAGAATCACTGAAGGTCCCTCTTCTTGGGAGAGGCTGTACATACAGAGTTCAAATGGGTTTTAGTTCCTGTGCTCAGAGTTTTCATAGCTTCAGGCCTACTCTATGCTATTGAAGACGACAACAGAGATCAGGTGGACACAGAAGAGATTCAGAGCCATTTTCTCTTTGCATCTGGCTCGCAGCATGCCCCATTAGCACCACTGCAGACGGGTGTAGTTTAGAGCAACCTTGAGACTACCCTAGCTAACGTTGGTGGCCCCCTGGAAACTGCCAAAATGGCTTTCCTTCTTGTTTTTTGGTGTGTCCTGTGCTGAACACAGATTAGCTGGTATAAGAGTCAGGGTTAATCCCTGTACTTAAATTTTTTTTAAAAATAGCCTTAAAAATTTCAACACTCTAGTGAATGAAAAATATAAAGTGTTTGGATTTGGGGTGGGGGTGTGAGAAGGAGGAGAGAACAGAAAACTCAGGGATGAAAGCAAAAAAAATACACTTCATTTTCACAAATAAGAGAATGACCTTTATAATGCAGTTGGAGCCTTGCTTCTTGTCAGTTATGGGTCAGTGCCCTATTACTGTATTGCCCACACACTATTATTGCAACAATGCAACTGCACCCCTAGAGGGAGGTTGTGTCAACATTTCTATTACAAACCCCTCTTTCCAGAAGGTTAAAACCTGCCTGTCAGCAAGGAAATAACTTTATTAAAAACAAACCTTGATAAAAATCCATTTGGCCACTTTGAAATGACTACAGCCTTGTCCCAACATAAGAAACATACTGGGTTCAAATGCTCTCATGCAACTTTAGAACAGCTTTGCTCAAACCGCTCGCTCAGCTTGGCTGCACCCACGAGACTCAGGGAGGGAAGGCACTGAAGGAAGCCCTCAGCTTCCTGCAGCTCCTCACCACGTTAATGCCCTGGGCCCTACCAGAGGAGGCTGGGGCCTGGAAAGGCTGCTGGAAGGCAAGATTTTCCCAGAGACCCAGGCTTGCACCAAGTCTTGGCCCCCTGCGAGCTGGAGCCTGGAGTCAAAAGACAGGGAAAACGTTTCACTCCACCACAGACATCTTCAGATGCCTCTTCCTAGTGGAGGTGACTTTTGCTCCTGCTATGGAAATAGCTATGGGAAAGCAACAGTGACCTCTATCAATACAGCTCCCATTAGCACAATGGTAGAGCATCTATCCCTAATTTTTGGGTGAAAGCTAGGGTTACAAATATATATATACATATAAAGAATTATACTAAACCTGGATTTGGCTCCATTTGTTTAAAAAAACCCATAAACATACATTGAAGCCATACACCAAAAAAGCTTTTAGAGGACTCAAAGGGGTCTTTCTGTTGTAATAGGTACATTTACTTGGGTTTTCAGTCCAAAAAATCCATTTTATGTGTATATCTGACTGGTAGATTTACATATCCGGGCAGCTTTTTAGGGAGTCAGTCTCTTGTGTGTAAATAAGAGATGTCATTTGTTAAGATCTAATAAAAAATCTTTAAATCAAGTACTTTATATTCTAACCTCCTCCTTTAAAATGAAAACAAGAGTCTGAAACTGGCCAAGCCAGAGAAGCTATTTATTCTACAGTGCAAACTCTCTCATTTTATGGGAATTTTCTCCTTAAGATAGACAGTTAAAAAATAAATAAATAAAATAAAATAGACTGTGACATGTTAAAAAGAAGAGACTCTGTTCAAAAAAACTGAGGTTCAGACACACTTCCCGCCATGTCTGCTTTGCTTTTGAGCAATCTTGCTCACAAATAAAAGCACTTTAGAACAAAACTCTGTGTCAAAACAGGGCCAAAAGAGTTAAGTCCACAACATGAGTGCATGGCAATGAAGTAAACGAGTTTCTTCCTAACATAGAGTTGAACTGGAAATTATGGCAGCCTCAACAGAGCATTAGAGACCTGCGGGTCCTTGTGAAATATTAACAAAGTAGAAAATTCCACGATAAGACCCTGGAATGAAGAATATACCAACAGAACGAGGGATCAGAATACGCCGTGAGGCTTCTCAGTTTGCCCCTGGAAAAACACAGTGTACAAATTAACCACTGTGTCCTCTGAATCCCAACCCACTTGGCAGCAGGACCAGGAGAGGGTATGCCGGATGCTGCAGTCTGGTTCTGCTCCCTGGTTCCCACACAGGCATTGCCTAAGCCTAGGACTAATGTCATGAGCAGGAAAAGGAAATGCAGGATGAGGAGAGAAAAAAATCTCCTTGTGCTCTTCTGACCACTGCAATCGTGGTTGTATGTCATGCATCCCCAAGACTGCTCTGCAAACACAGCATCCTCTCATGACAGTGAGACCTGCAGGTGACTAATGGCTACTCCACAGCTCTGAGGATTTTGCCTTTTTCCGTTTCTTCACCCACGTGTCAAAATCCTGAATCCTGGGATTACTTCTTAACAGATGACACGATCTTTCTCTGCAAATCTGTCCACTTTCAACACAATCAAGAGCTTGTCAAGTACATGAATCCTTAAATAGTTCAAAAAAATTAACAGGAAAGATCTGGAAACTGAGACCCCTTCTGTACAGCAGTGCAGTTTAAGCAGATGTTACAATTCTATGGACCCTTCTAAAAGCCGTCTTGTAGACAGCCGCATCACGTCAGAATCTATAAGCAACACTTTAATGTTTGGATCAAACACGCGAATGAAATGTGAAGGAATGAAGTTTAATTCAGGAATGCAAGATCCATTAAACTATGCAAGTATGCATGAACTGTAAAAAGTGGATCCCATACATATCAGCTATAGCCCTTAGCTGTTAGCAGGTGTGAATCAGTCAGTTGTACAATTCATTTGTCTACCTAATTGCACTGAAGATAGGCTTTTACTTTGCCTATAACATCACTAATGAGTAGGTTTTCAGTTCGATCTAACTAATTAATTCTTGTTAACTTCCTTTGCATTGCTGTTCTTTTAATTTAACCAGAGACAGCACCAGAGTTGCTACTAGTGTTTAGTCTCAACTAGATTACTCCTATTCATTAAGGGCTGTAATTGTTGGTCATACCCTCCCAAATGGTCATTACAACCTCTGGCTTGCATATTGAATAACAGCAATTTCCTGACTCCAACAGACTCTCATGTGAGGGAGGAGAAAATGCTAATAAAGAAAGAATAAATGATTCTCTGCTTCATTCAGTGCTGTGTAGATTTCCTTTACAGCAGAAATTGTACCGAGGTGGTAAAACGGGTTTCTTGCAGGCCCCCTGCCTCCACCCTGAGTGAAAACAATAAGAACCAAGTCAAGCATTCCCTGCTACTGTGATTACAGCATCCGTAAAAGTGATTATATGGCTGCTGTAATCAACTTCAATGAAAGCTGCCTGTTAGAGCTTCAATAATTACTCATTTCTGTTAACAGCTTGCTTTCAGTTTAGTACTTTGAGGCCTAGGAAAAAAAAAATGGTGTTTTAATAAAAGATCCTGTGAACGCGGTGTTTTGGGGGGTAAGAGCTTGTGTGTGGGCAAATAAAAAAAAAAAATGCACATGCAACTTTTTTGTCCTGTTTTCAATAGCAGCCCCTTTTCATTTAAGCTCAGAATCTATTTAACCAGCAACAAGCACAAGTTCATACAGGGTTCAGTCATGTACTGAATGTTTACTGAAGGAGGCACAATAGTTTAAATAAAGTGGCGGTTTTAAATATTTTACCCATTTCTTTAAACAAATTGCCAATCCTTAAACTCTGTGTTAAACACATTTCAAAAGCAAAATACCACAAAGCTCTCTTTCAATAAAACCACTACTTTTGTCATATTATGCCTCCTCCTTCTTGATGTATTTTATTTCTGCAAAGCTCTGGAGAAGAATGGAGCTTACAGAAGTTAAGGGCTCATTTTTAAAACAAAACAAAAGAACCGTTTAGTCTGAGATTAAAACAACACAGGTCACCATTGCCCTCCGATGTTTGATGTTCTACAGAGCGATACCACAGCTAGGGAGGAGGGAGGCAGACTGCAGAGAATTAAAGCTGACCAACACTTCCACCCCAAACTTAAAATCCCAGGCAACCATTTCTTGAGGTTAAAATAAACCCCAAAAAACAAAAAGCAGAGAAACCACTCCTCTTGCTTGGGTAACTTTATGACTATGGTTTTATTTTTCTGGTATGTCTATACACTTCTCCTTTTGAGCAAAAAAAACCCAGAAAGGAGGTTTCGGAGTATCCTACAGACAGCTAAAGTATTTAAAAATGCTATAAGATCTTATAAGAAACCCAGTGAAGTCTGCGTAAGTATAAATAAGGTTGTATACCTGGAAAGGTTTTCTTCACCTAGAATCCTTCATTCTTCACTTTGGGGACGTTTACAGTAAGATTACCTGCAACTCAAGAGCCAAGTTTCCCGAAAGACAAGCTCTGTGCTGACAAGGGGCTCCTGCTCAGGGTTTCTGCCTCTGCAGCAGTCCTAACAAGCAACGCAGGCTGCTGGGGGCATAGGACATGCTGCAAAGAATGCACAGCTGCTTCCTTAAAACAGGACTGTGCCTCCTGCAAAGACTTGCAGCTGATGGCAGCATTTGTATCGGCCAGATGAGCCGCTGAGGGGACTAAATCTCCCCCTAAACTACAGATTCCAGGGGGATGGAGTTAGCTGCTGTCTCGCCTTGTGCATGATGCCAAAGTACAAATCTTGATCTGATGTGTGAATGGGAGGGGAAGCGCTTGCTGCTTTAGCACCTGATCAGCAGCAGCAAGGAGAGCTTAGCTCTGTGAACAATACATATGCTTTTTTTTTAAAACTGCCTTGGCCCAAAAATGCATAACATGCTCTCTGTCCTCAGTTTATCTGATAGGTGAAATAACAGAAAAAAATGTTATTAATGTCTTGACTGTAATACAGTGCATGACATTTACATAGCATCTTTCATCCTGAACGATTCCAAAGCACTTTATAAATGATATGCTTATGGAAATCACTTCCCTGCTGGAATGGAGCCAGCACTGGGGTTTAAGGCAGCAGCCAGCTGGACAAATGCTCAGCGGCACAGATTTGGTCAAGGACAACAGTTGGAATTATGTTGCAAAGAATGACATGAGTTATAGAGAGCCTAATTTTCCTTGGTACCTGCAATCACTGCTTTATTGTGCATGCACTAACTACTTGGTTGCATCCACTGTAACTTCCATAAAGCTTCCACTATTTCTGAGGACAGAGCATTCTCAAAAAGAGATCGCACAGGACTGGAAATTGCTTTCCCTAGTAGTCCATCAGAACGCAGCTCTGCTAGGAAAGAAGGCACTGTGAATGACCTGTGTATTGCACCGGCTGCCTAGATATGGTTTCAGTGTAGGGCAGCATCTTCAGTTAGCACAGCTCCCTTTACTTGAAAGGATCTATCCCAAAGTATATCCTCTGGGGTTTCGCTTCATAAAATGATTCCATTTTACAATTTAATTTTCCTTTCCTGGAAGGAAGTCTTGACAATGAATACCATGAACATTTTTAAAAAATTTATTTTCCCGTGCACATCAGAGGATGGATTCCTGATGCTGTTCTTTTCTTTTTGTCACCTTGTGTGCACAGCATCGTAGCATCAGTTTCGTCATCTTTTCTTCTCTCTATTTCCATACAAGAGACTTCACCTAGGGCAGCCAGCTTTGCCCCCAGGGCAGGGGCTATCTCTGAATGGACAAAGTACTCCTGAAGTCTATGGGCTTCTGGTGCAAGACTGAGTATCCTTTCCTCTGCGTTATGTGTGTGGAGCAACCTGACCAGTGCAGATCAATATTAGGCTCTCAGAAGGAGTGCATCTCTCACATCCCTTCCATTACCTCTTTTTTCTCAGTCTTGATTTAGACATGGTGTGGTTAGACCAAGGTATTTGGACACAAAAGGGATGTGAAAAACAGCAAGCATAAATTTTGAAGCTACTTGGTACTACATATTCACCCAAGAAATATGAAATCCGATCTGACTTTTATATAGAATCATAGAATCATAGAATGTTTGCTTTCTCTGAAAATCAAAGCAGGGGTTTGCAAGTCCTCATTCAGAAACTCCCACGACACAGGAACTGTCAATAGATTAACACCTGCAGGACAAAGAACCTGTGGAAAGCCTTGCACATAGCTGTCTGTCTGTCTAGGCAGCCTCTCCAGTACAGATCAGTAAGAGTCACACTGAAATTAGTAGGAACAATTTTTCCTGTCATGCGACTGAATTTAACTTTTTTGCAAGTAATTTAACATGAAACAAAATCATGAAATGTCCTTTCATTCTCTATTACCTATCTGGTAGGTTGTCTCTGTAGCAGAATTACTGAGAACAAATTTTGTGTTTCTTTGGCTACAGGAATGGAGATTTTAGACACTAGTACAAAAAAGATTCAATATGCTTTAGCAGTTATGGGCCATCACAATTTAACTTATTATAACCTGTCTCCAGAACTTTGTATTAAGCAGACTAACACACAAGCCCCAAAACTCTTAAAGCAACTATTGTGCTATATATTAGGAGAGTGCTGTAAATAAAATGCTTATACTTGTCAGAATAAAGCTGAAAAACTTGACAAATGCAGGACATAAGTTTTCTCGAGGACAGCCACTTTTGCAAACTACTGTAACAAGATTCAACATTAAACTTTTCACCATCACTGACAAATAGGAAGGCTTGATACAAAGTATTGGAGAGCTGGCTGGGAATTGTGATTTCTGCTTCGCAAATAGCCTGCGCTGAGTCCCAGAGGTGCTAAGGTAAAAATAAACATTAAAAAAGAAATCTTGGGCCATGATCTAATTTTCTTTAACATTCAAGAAACCTACTCCCACAAATAAAATGTTGAAGAAAATAAATATGAAATCTTTCTTTTTGGTTGTTCGTGACAGGTCATTGTGCCCAGGACTAGCATCAAGGACAACAGGTATCAAAAGCTGCAATTCTTTTCCTTTTTTTGCTGTAAAGCAGTAACACAGAGGTGTCTGCGGTGTCAGCTAGAACTCAGACCTCCCAACCCACCACCAAGGCAGACAAGAAAATTGGGGTATTCTGACATATCTACTTGCTTAAGACAGGAGACTGTCTTTAAATCTTTTAGCTGCAGGAGACGATTAAGGCAGACTGAGTGGTGTTATGTGCAAGAGGTATGCAAAAAGCAATATCTTTCTGTAGACCAGCTTCTGGCTATTGGATAGAATTACAGACATTGAGATCTTCCCAAATATGATTACAGCCCAGCTGTTTTTTTTAAGAAAAAAAACCCTCCAACCCTGAGAAGATAAAACTGCTTTTTTTTTCATAGTCTTAGCAATTTCATTGGCTAGGTGACCTGTATTCTGACAAAGAAAGAATTATGCGACGCAGATCTTTGCCTGTGTAGATGATCGTTAAAAATGATGTTAATAGAGTATTTGATACCTTTTTGAGAGGTGAAGTAGGTGTGAATGACAAGGAGATCATTTCTAGATGCACAGGTTGTCTTACATTACAATTGCCTGTATTACCTTAACTGTAGCATAAAACACGCAACTCCTACGTGAGTCCCTTCACCCACAGATTTTAATTGCTCTGCAGTGCTCTCATTTTACAGATGGAGAAACTATACTCAGAGAAGTGAAGCCACATGGTCCAGCTGACACTGCAGGGCAGTCAAGCAGCATGGAACGGTGCTGTCTGCTGGTTCCCAGCCAACTGCATCACTTGGAAAAACTTACTGCAACTGTCCCTTTCACTCCAAAGCATTTTTGGTTTTAGAGAGACATATACTAAATGAAATGCTTGCAGTGACCATTTCTTACACGTTCTGCAACAAAAACTACATAAGCTGCATTTGAAGAGATGTATTTGGCATAAGTTTCTGTAATAGAACCCCTCCCTATATGGCACGAAGTCTTAGCTAACACTAGATGACTTGCGACACCTTGTTTTACTTACTTTCTTCTTAATGTACCTATATCAGCAGCAGCCAGTGGCATGACATAATGAAACCTACGAAACATTAATTTTCACTGCTCTCCAGTGACCAAAAATGCACTTTGAGATTTATCAGGAGGCACCTATGCTGACAGTAGGACAGCGTCTGGGTACAAGGGCTATTGCTAAGTTGATTAAGTAGGCCCCAAAACAGACACAACTTTCTAATTAAATCCAACAGCTTGAATCACATCCAGATCCAGATACGAAGCCAGAGCTGTGGAAGTGGAATGCGTTCAAACTGGCCTGCTCTACCACACTGGCAGGCCACGCACTTTTGTACAGAGTACAATGCAGGAACCTGACTTGGAAGCAACAGCATGTAGGACTATTTTGGGCAGGTGAGCACCACCAAGACATCTCTTAGCTCAGCACAGAAGGGACA
Organism: Nipponia nippon; assembly: GCF_047370975.1. Lineage (NCBI taxonomy): Eukaryota > Metazoa > Chordata > Aves > Pelecaniformes > Threskiornithidae > Nipponia > Nipponia nippon. The sequence continues at coordinate 37,711,010 of NW_028262369.1, forward strand.
AAAAGTGGAAGGAGTTACCACTGCGACCAGAAGCTGTTGGGGTTAAAGAGCATGCCAATACCACAAAGCTCTGTGGCAAAAGGCGAAAAAGACTGCACAGGCAAATGTGAGACACAGTTACTTGTGTACCAATTAATGATGCCACCATGAGCTGTGCACAGGTGGTAAGCATCCTGCCTTCCTTGGAAGCAGCATTTACTAGTAACAATTGTTAACAAGGGATTCAAAACCTTCCAGCTGATGGCTGATCAGCCATGAAGGACACTTGTCCTGTTCACAGTAACAGCTCACAGCTTGCTCTCCCCTGCCCATTCCAGACCTTGAGATACAGTTTAAAATTCTACCAGGGAAGATGATGTGCATCATTCCTTGCTTTCTTACTGCTCCCATGGAAGCAACCAAAATAGACAATATTTGATCATTTTTTCCCCACAGTGTACTTGGAAATATCCTCCCAGAGAGAAATTATTAGATGTACGTCCAAGTGGAGAAGGCGCAGATTTGCCAGACTGCTGACGCTATCAAACCATTCCATGATCGAGTCTCCAGAAGCACTCCATGAGGGAGCAAAACCACAGCTTAAAACCCCAATATCATATATAACAAAAAAATGGTGAAATATTAATAAGCTTTCTGCTGCTGGCAGCCATGAATCCCAAGATTTCATTAGCCAGAAGATGGCCTGTGTTTGGTTTGTGGAGTCTGTGAAGAAGCAGCAGTTATAGAGTCAGTATATTTATGTGGGAGGGCAGGGGACTTCCCTAACAGAAGACCTAGAGTGAACTATATATATATATATATATATGTATGTATCTATATCTGTATATATCCCTACAGAGTAAACTGTTTAACAGCTGAACATCATGTCCTTATAGAAAAATAATAATAATAATACAAAAAAAATCTTATTTCTGCCAGTCTCTCTGCTCTCATGCCATAAATACTGCACTCCAACAGAACTAATAGGAAAGACAGTATGTCATCTCTGACTTTAGTAAGAAGACAGCAGTGGTCTAACTCTCATCCACATTCACATATGGCAGCAAATTCCAGAAGTTCATTACTTGTCTTACAAGGAAGTACCTCCTTTAGCCTACTGTAAAATGATCCTCCTGTCTTTTGATCTGTGCCTCTAGTTCTAGCATTGTGAGATTTGGTGAACAGCAGTTCAGCTCATCCGCTGCCTTCATGGTTTTGCAAATTTTGATCATTTCCCTCCCACCTAGATCATCCCCCACACCCCCTTCTCCTCTCCAAACAGAAGACTCGTTAGTCTCTCCTTATAAGACAGTTCTCTAAGTTGACTATGTCCTTTTTGAGATGTGGAAACCAGAATTATACACTGAGATCTGGGCGCACTGAAGTTTTGTACGATGATAAAATTATACCCTCTGTCTTGTACCAACATTCCTGCTGATGCCCAACATTTTGCTGGCTTTTTTGACTGTCACAGTTCATGGAGCTGATGAGTTCAGAGAACTGTCAATGATGACTCTCAAATCTCTCTCCTGTGTTGTACCTGTCAGTTCTGAGCTCAGCTTTGCATAGGCAGTTGAGATTATTTTTCTACATTTACCTTCATCTACATGGAAGCTCTTTTGCCAGCTTTTCATCCAGTTATTTAATTTTCTGATGTCATTCGGGGCTTCCCCACCATTGGCAGAACATTTGGCAATGAAAGAGAGTACAGTAATGGCAAACTGGGAGATTTAACTGTTCACTCCCTTTTCCAGGTCACTAATGACAGTGTTGAACAGAACATATCCCAGCACCAATCCTTGGGACATGACACCGCCAACTCTTCCCCATCCTGAGAAGTTCTGGTTATACCTTACCCTTTGATTACTATCCTTTTACCAGATTTCAATCTGTAAAAGAACTTTTTTCTGGAATCAGTGCAGATGTGTTTGGTGAGGAAAACTGCTGAAGGCTTTTTGAAAGTTAAGTTTAGTATCTCCACTGGCTCTTCTTTATCTACATGCAGGTAGAACAGGTCAGTGTGGCAGCATTTCCCTCTGCAGAAGCCATGATGACTCCTAACAGATCAAGTTTGTCACCATGTGCTCAGTGACCTTTCTCTCCAAGATGGACTTACAGTCCATCTTACCAGGGATTGAAGTCGGAGTCAGTGTCATGCATTTCCCAGGGTCCCTTCTACAGCCATTTGTTTAAACATCAAAACCAAAGCAGAACCATAAATTGATTGTATTAGTCCCAGGGTTAGGACAACGCTCACACGATCTCAGGTGAGAATCAGCACCATCAGCAGTGAGACAAAAGTTACTCAGTAGGACAAGCTGAAACAACAGAAGCATATGCCAGGCCTTGCACACCACACAGATGCACACAGAGGCACTTGACTTTCAAACAGGATCTGCATGTAGGGACAGCAGCACACCACACCCGGACTCTTGTACGTAACTGAATTCCTCACAACAAAGCTGCTCCAGCAGAAATTTGGCTGAGGCAAGAGAGTAACTAAAAGACACAAAGCCTTTGCTTTTGTACCAAGAACCACATGAATGCCCTCTCAGAGCACTGAGGCTGAAGTCAGGGGCTTCCACTATGATTAAATCATCCGTGATGTTGACTTTATCAACTATAAATAAAAACTTATTAAAGAATAGAGCACATCTGACATATTTTTACAGTTTCTTATTTAAAACCAATGTTAGTGATTGAATAAGAAAGTCGTATTTCTCATTCTTCTGTTATGAGAAAAAGTAAAACTAAACCTGAACCATGAACTGGTTCAAAATGTTTCCCAAAGCTGGAACTAAACTTAAGCTGTTGTTTTAGAAATTTTGCTGATCCCAGATCCCAAACTGGAACTGAAGCAAAACAAAGACCTTTCCAGTTCAGAACACCAGTTCAGATGAAAACCGACATCCCCTGGCAGGTTCTGTGCAACAAGAGGACAGCTTGCCTTTAAGAGTCCTTTGAAAATCACCACCCTGCCCTGTGTCTGTCCTTCCCCTCTCCCTTGCCACGCTATGCACCAGCAGATGGTCACAAACTTTCTTCCCTGGAACCAGCTGCCTTCGGGGACTACCTGCTAAGGTGAGATCCAGGGAAACTGCTGCTTGTGAGTCCTGTTTCTCATGGAGGAAGACACTGTTGCTCACTAACCTTAGTTTCCTCCAGCAATGCCACTACTATATCTAGTGGTGGGGAGATACACATGTGTGCATGTAATGGGTTTGGGTTTTTACAAAGGAGAGAAAGGAGACTTTACCTGCCAACGAGCTGACCCTTCTACCATTCCCACTCCTCTGGCCAGTGCTGGCCCCACCTGTATTCCTGGCATCACTTTTTTCTCACCAGCAGCATGGTCCTCTATACTAGATTTAAGGTATTAAAAAAAAATCCAGTACAGGTCCAGGACTAAAAATGATGCTCATGTAGGGGGAGGAGATGGAGGTTACACAATTCCCCTTTTTGAAGGCCTGTGCCGAGAATCTGTGAACTGAACAATAAACCGTTACTGGCTTAGAATCAGAGCTCAACTAAACCAGCTTCAATCACAGATGGATCTGACCCAGAACAGATTCAAACATACTGGTTCAATTCCCTGGTTATAAGTGTCTTCTTGTAATGATAAGCTGTAATCAGCAATTAGGAAGCATTCATGACGAGGTAGTGCCAGAATTCATGTAAGAAAGGTCAGGCCTGGGCCCAGGTCTCATAAAAATTCCAAACTGGAATAATAATCTCTATGCAGAGCAAACATTTCAATATTGACACAGCTAAAGCACAGTAGAGATGGGGGGAAAAAGCAGGAAGCATTTGTCATTTATATGAAGACAACAAGGTATACACGTTCCTTAACATAAAGTTGTTACAGATTCCACTGGGCACCATGGCAGTTGTGTAGTCCTTGTATTAATCCCTAGCTATATTCTGCAGGGTATATCAATAGAGTTAAGTATTTATGAGCTACAAATACGACAGGAAACAGATACACCCTTTGTAAGTAATATATGATTGTGCCAGTGTTCCTCATAAGCACTCTATTGATGTTCTCAGGTAAAAGGTACTTAATGAAAGAGAGGACAGCTTTAAACTTTCTGATATTATCTCCTCTTGGGGAATTTTCTCCAGAGCTTTCTCTCTGATAATTTGCTAACAATTCACCTCCAACCTCTAATTGGCTAGATCAGGGTTTCCAGATGACAGTAAGAAGTGCGGACAGCGCATGAAGCTTATGAAAATGTGGCTTATACACTCCTCTCCTTTAGGCTGCTGGGTAGCTCAAGTCCAGATCTCCACTGATGGTTTTGTGGACAGTCTTCCAAGCTCGAGACTCATTTGGGGCAAGGTTACTCTCAAGAAGGTTCTGAACGTGGAGAGACATAAATGCTGCAGTTTGTGTCAGGGGGAGGGCTACAGGCTGGCTCTGAAAGGAATGCACAAACGTGGAAATGAGCCATAGGACATGAAAAAGACTTTTAAGTGGAGAATGAGAAAAGATGAAACGCCTATCCTGGAGTCATCCTAAGACAAAGTGCATCCTCTTTTCACCACTGGCTAAGAGGCACCTTTTTCAGTTCACAGCTGGTGATTCCCAAGAGTACTGCTGGGATGCTCTACTTTATATGCTCTCTTTTAGAGACTACCTATCACAACATTTGTAAACAACGGTTTTAATCAGTAGAATTTCTCTGTCAGTTGTTTGGATCACAACAGTTCACACTGTTAAGAGTTTTCCCAGAGTTTTGGAAGATGTCTTTTGGAATGTGCATGGGTTTTTTGTTGTTGTTGTTGAGTTTGGGGTTTTTTTGTTTGTTTGTTTTTTAAGTAGTATACCAGAATGTTACAGCTTTAAACTGATACACTACTCTTTAAATGAGAAAGTGTTATGAGGTATCATGTGTTTTATGGTGCAATCCTAGCTTTCCCCACCTAGTTGAATCAGCAGCTCCTTTCTCATTATACTCTCGATATCCCTATGTCATCTTGCCAACTGCCAGCTAAAGATCTGTTTAATTTGCTTGCAAGAGACAATGCACAAGAAATGAAATAACAAAATAAAAAGTAATGATTTTGTAAACTGGTAATTGTTTAATTCCCTTCAGAGTAATAAAATTTTATAAAAGGAATATGAACAAGCTGAAATATTGGGGTATGGCCATTTGAGCTTCTTTTTGGTTCATTTGAGAAAGAAAACACTAATAATAAGATGTTTGGGTTGAATGAAGTCTCCTTTGATTTATCTCATTTCTCAAATTTCACAGGTAGGAAGGATAGAAGAATATATGCAATTAAATTTAAACTATTAGCCTAAAACGACAAAGCTCTAAACCTTTGAAGGTGCTGGATACTTAAGGACTTGTTATTCCAAGTTCACATACTGACTCAGATTAAGGACAAAACATCCTTATTTAGATGGAGACATACAGAGACAGCACTTCTTTCTCTGCAAGGCCTTCTTAACTCTCAAACACACTTCTCTCTGGTAGATCTCAGACTTGTTGCTCCTGGGGCATGAGCTGAAGTAACCTACTTGCAGGCAATTTGCAGGGAAGAAATGAAGTGAGGGTGATGGTGTGTGGAATATTAATATTAGGATGATATAAAAGTAGGACTCATTAAGTTTGTTTAGAGGCAAAGTGTTGCAAACTGAATAATATTTTTTTGTTTCTGGGTTTCCAGAAAACACAAGCCCTGAAGGCCAGACTTTCAAATGTGACAAGTTGTGCTGGATAGGATTTTCCCAAGTACCTAAGGAAGCTGTGATCCTGACTTCCATTTCAATCAATGAGTTTTAAGCACTTAACTTCAGTGATTTTTAAAATTCCACTAAGCATTTGTCTTTTTAACCATCTAAATACTTTAGAGAATCTTTTGACCTGTGATTTAAGATATATGTGTTACAGAAACAGAAATTTAAAAAAGTGACAACAGAATAAAAGGTGGCATTAAAATAGGAGCTGGGCTTTTTTGAGGTATGGTTGATAATGTTCAGAAGTAGTGGGAAAGCGGAGTCAAAATCTGAGCAATTGCACGGCCACACATGAGCAAGCGTCAGAAACTGTCAGAGACTCCCTCTCTCCGGCAGTTGCCTTTGTTGTCCTGAATCACTGCCCAGGCAAAAATAGCTACCAATTAGTAGCAACCAATCAAGCTACCAATAGTAGACAGAGCAAAATGTTGAACAAAAAAAAGCCTCCCTCTGTTGGTGCTAGTACTTTACACAAATTTGACCACATTTTCGAATCTAAATATAGATGAGCTGCCCCCTCCAAGGACAGGTACTAGCTTACCAATAGCAGTGAGGAGCAGAGTGATGCTGATTCTGAAGTACCTTATCCGCATTTCACCACAGAAAAGGGAAATCTGAGAAGAGCTACATAAACATAGACACACAGATTTGGCCAGGCTTAGGGTGTATTCAAATATGCAAGCAATCTCAACAGGTACAGAAGACAAGGCAAGAAGAGTATTGGCATGCTACAGTGGTTAAACCCGAGACGGCGTATGGCCACTCAACCCAGTCACAGGCATTTTCTCAGTATGAAACGCTACCACTCTCATCACTTTTTTTTGACCAAACCAGGCAGATAATGACAAGAATTCTTCTTAAATTGCCACTGCTGTGGCATCCTACATAATTGCTACAGATTCAGGAGATAATAACAATCTCCAGCTGCCTGTAACACTGCAATTAAAATCTCTAGTAATCATTGGCGTAAGTTTGTAGGAACTGCACAACAGCAGAAAAGCCAACCTTTCTCATTCTTAAATAAAGATTATATCATCACGCACATAGAGCCTAAAAGATAACCATCCTTGTTCAATGTATAACATATTCCTTATTCTGATAAGCTATGAGAAAACATATCAAAGTTTTCCTTTAACAAGGTAAAATGAAAAAAATATCTGGTCTCAAAGGACATTACTATTACAACATACTCAAATTTTTTGTAGTGAGGTAATTCAAATATAATGTAAAAGACATGCAAAGTGTTTAAAAACTGATTAAAGCATATAGAGATTTCTACAGAAAAAAAAGGAAGTGTCATTGTGAGCATTGTTTAAATAGTATTTTACTAACTTTCACATAGCTAAAAAAAAAGGTTTGCGTTTCCTTAACCTAATCAATTGTTCAGCTATATGACCTCTTTATTTACTTATATCATTTATTGATCTAGATAGAACCTTGATTTCAGTGTAGGAAGGTATGTGCAGTGTTTAGGTTCAGAGAAACCAATCACTTATGCAGGAGTTGTTGATCCTTTTGGTTCCAGTTATAGCAGTAATTCATTTGTCCCACTGAACTAGGTTTAGCAAGCTCAAATAATATTCAGCTTTAGCCCCTCAATCATACCAATGTGTGTCTTGATGCAGTATCTTTTAAATTAATTCAGAAACTTGCATCGTTTCAAAAGAAAATTATTATCTTATCATCCTCTTGATTTTTTGATACAGTGAATAATAGAGCTATTAAAAATGAGTAAGATCAGAAAACTTAATTTAATTGATTAGTCAGTTCTGGGAAATCAACATATTTGTGTAAAAGCTATGAAAAACTGAAACAAAAGCTATATTTCCTTGCACTTCTATAATGTTAGATAAATACTGTAATAAAATATCAGTATAACAATACTTTTCCTTCAGTTTTCTTTAGGCATCAGACAAAAGTTACGTTGTTAATTATATTTTTCACCAAACATATGTCCTTGCAAAATAGAAAGGATTATCCAACCAGAGCAGAGAACATGTAATAAAAATTACTTCCAGTGTCTAGGTACAGTATGACTTGCTAGAAAAGTAAATGTTCCTTGTAAGGATATGTAAGATTCCTTTCATGAGGAACCTGCTCTTTTTTCCAGAGGAGTCAGTGGCAGAACTGGGATAGGGACACTTCTCAGTGTCTGCAGCATCTCTGCATCCATAGCTGTTTGCACTTCAGTGTTACTAGTGCTGTCAGCACTGTGTGCCATGGACTCAGTGGTCATCTTTTGAGACCTCCTTTACCAAAATTAGCACATAACTTTTAGAAGAACCTCTCAATTAATGAATGCTTTCTAGTGAGAGGGAACCCACCACAAGCGTTGTTAACCTGTTGCGAAGGTGAGTTACCTTGACCATTAAAAATCTAAACTTTCTGATGACTTTGACATTACATGACTTGGATCTCATACTCTTATAGAGCTTCTCCCCAAAATTCCTTTCCCAATGGTAGATGCTTACAGACTATGATCAAATGATCCTTATCCTCTTTACATGCTTGTCAAACAGAGCTATATAAGGAAGAGGATTTCTCCTAATTTTCTTCATTTTAACGAGCCCAGGAATGAACAAGTCAGTTGTCTTCAGCAAAGCGTACACTCCTGAGAGCAACGTGTCAACAGAAAAACCCTGTTATGCTCTTAAACTCTTTTCCAATGCTTTGGAACACTATCGCCCCACCCATCCCCTATTTTATAATCCATTCTAACACAACTCCTCAAATTGCATTTAACTGCTCTTTTCCTTTGTTTTGACCTTCAGCAAAGTCCACAGGCCTTGAACACAAGAGGAAACAGGGAAGTCATCTGGTCAGAATAATGTGTGAATTAGCAAAAGACCATTATGACTCATAATTTTGAGCAATTCAGCAAAATCCCATGTCTGTGAGTCGTCAGATCAATTCCATAATACAAATACAAAATAGAAAGAAGACAATATGCTGAAAACATCTGCTAAATATACTGATTTATGCCACCCAGAAACTTGCCAAATGTTAGATTCCTGCTGAATATTGTTTAGTTATGTCACTGAATTCTAGTCAATGTAATTATGGGCTTTATTAGAGAGGATTCACATATTGTCTTTACAGCTTCAATGTCTATTTCAGCTTCAGCTAGACTTCATGAAAACACATTCCCATTCCTTAAAATGCGCTGCATAAGGCACGTTCTGGGTCAGAGTTAACTCTCACACAAGTAAATCTGGATTAACAAAATCCACAGAGGCTAATGTACTGGTACTGGCACAAAGCAAATAGGAAAAATGGACTCACGTCCACATATTTTAAGGCAAAAAGCTCCACCTTACTGAACTATACAAAATCCTTGAATCTGGGAGAGAAGAATGCAGAAAATGAAAATAAAAAATTAATGCTCCCCTAAAGAGATAAAAAGGGTAATGACTTAAAAGTGACTTCATTGTTCCATTTTCCTTACAGCAGTTACCATGGAAGGGGAAGAGTAGCAGAAGGCTGAAGTTTAGCTGTTTCTCCACTCTCTTTCAACCTCAAAGAATTTGATATGACAATTCTGTGCTCAGTTGTTTGAACAGCTTAAAACACATGCTAGGCAGCTTAAGGAAGGAAATTAATACAGTTCTCCTAGCTTTTTCATTCCATGGGAAAGCCAAATGAAGAATAGAGCCTGGGACACATGTTGGAAAAATATCTCAGAGCAATTAACAAAAAAGCCATTTATATAACGAATCACACTAAGCAGCAGGTGAAGTATAAGCAGAAACTGGAAGAAGATATGCGAGTTCACAATCTAAGTATCAATCCAGTACCAGGGATAGCTGGGAGTTGATTCCCAACTGAAGTTTAAAATGGGATTCAGTTGAACCGAATTCCTAACTGCTGCACTCTCAGAGCATGGATGTTCTAGCATCTGTGGGAGCAAGGAAAGGAGTGAAGACTTTTGTGTTCCCCCTGAGCGTTGGTTAGGGTGGTGCGTGGGCCCGTATCATCTGACACAACTGCAGTCACAGGGCTGTATGGCCCCCATTTAGATCAGTCTGCATCTATCCCCGTTCACACTCTCTTATGAAAGCATTAACATCCACACCAAGGCAACATTTTACACTTGTTCTTTTGCAAGTATAAGTACTCACACAAGCTTTGATTTACCACTGGCATTTGTCCTTGTTACTCACAGGCCCCTGTGTAGTATTTGGATATCATCAACCGTATCATCTATGCTACATTGCTATTCTTAATAGCAAGCATCCCTGTATTCCAGTATAGGAAATGCACTCAACAGGGCATTTCATGAGTCAGAGCATATCCAGAAAATCTGAATAGTCCACTGAAATCATGAAACAGTAAGTGCATTGCTTTCAAAGTTGTTCTCATTATAAACAGATTACTTATATCCATGGCCACGTTTAGACACTTAAAAACTTTGGCTACATTTTATGTGAAGCCAACTTCCAAATGTTCAGAACACAGCATAGTAACTAGAAAGAAATGTACGGAGCATAAATGCGCAAACTGTTAAGCACACCGGACAAAATATCTTTGCTGTCATGCACAACAGCTTAGCAGAAAATAATCAAAAGTTTTGTTCTAAGCTGAGTTACTATAGCTGTGCCTGGGTCTGCTGGAAACATAATTGTAACTGCACAAAAATAGGAGAGGTTCCACCAGGATGTGAACAAGAGGGGCTTCTAACCAGAGAGAGAAAAGACAGTATCTGCTAAACGTACTGGCTATGTGGTACAGGGAGAAGCTGCTGAAGGGCTCCTCAGCCTTAGAAGTAAGGTGAAAATTCAACTGTTGCAATAAAAATGCCTGAGAAAGTATGTCACAGTTTAAATTATCTGGTCTGCCTTAGCGATGGACATTTTCATACAGTGACAGCCACGCTATGCAGTAACAGGTTTGTATTTCTGAGGTGTACTGTGAGAAGCCGCCCATTGATGACACAGGAAGAAAGGAATGGTAATGTCAGAAAAAGCAGTGCTCCAGCTAGCCCAGGAGCCCCCTCCAGCAATGGTCGGTACCAGCCACCCCAGAGGAAGCTGCACAAAGCCCAGGAGCAGGCAGCAGTGGAAGGGCCTTCCAAAACTCGAAGTTTCTCTTAACTTCTAGTAATGTTATTGGTTTTAATTGTGCATGTCCTCACTGCCCTGTACTCATGCCTAAATCCTTTTTGAAACCTGTTACAGTCTTCATCTATGTTACCTTGTTACAGAGAGATCAGTTATGCACTGGAAAAAACATTTCATTTGCAAACCTATTGCTGCCTTTCAGTTTCACAGACAACTCTCAGGGCCACCTAATATTTATTAACAGTTTGCAGTTTACAAAAGCCCTTGTGATTCGTCCTACCTCTTAGCCACAGGCTTCTGAGAAATATTGTCAACTAATTGAGTGGAAGAGGTAAAGACTATTGAGTTCAGCTCTTTTTTAAGTGGCTGTCTACAGCCACGGTTCAGATGTAGCCACAGCCCATGAAATTCCTCACTGCAGTTTCTGTCAAGTCTCATGTTCACATCCATGGAGTCAGGATCCCAGCCAACAATGGGTTTATATCGCCCTTAGTAGTAACATGAACTCCTCATACCATGTCCAAAGAACATAAGGACAGAACTGCAGAAATTAAGACAGCAAGTTTTTAGCTTTCCCAAGGGGCAAGATCATCCAAGCAAGTAGCATTCTGCTTCTTGTTTTCCTTGGAGGCAGTGGATAAGACGACGCAGGCCAATAGCCCATCTACAGAGACTGAATCCAAATGTTCATATATTTCATCTAAATGATGAGTTAGTCAAGTCTCAGTCAAGACTCAAAATGTAACAGGACGCTTCTCTTTACATCACTTTGTAACACATAAACTATCTAGGGCATACACACAGCCAAAGTAGATGAGTTTGTGCAGCATTCACAAGCAGAGAATACCCATCTAAATAGACTCATTTTTCCAAACAAAAAGCCATCTTTTGCTGTACTAAGTACGCACACTTGTCTTTACAAAAAGAATCGTAATGCAGAGGTAATGTCAGCAATGATAAACCATTGACTTTATGAAAATGATTTCTTTTTTACTAATGGAAATGAAAATCTATTGTTTAAGCAACTACAAAATTATATACGTTGAAGATATTTACTTTTCAGGATTTTTGATTGTTTGTTTTGAGGCTGGTTGGTTTTCATGAGGCAAGCTTTCTTCTAGTCCTTTTAACTTCCTGACTGCCAAGGCTACATTATAAGCAGGGTCATATTGTTGAAGGACAATCCCACTGTAATCAATACAACATCATGATGGCAACCAATGTCCCTGAGGCAAAAACAAGTATCTCTGTTGGAGGAAACTCTCCCGGGACATTCAAAAGGTTAAAAATAAACAAACAAATGAACACCATATTCTGAAATCTGATTTTAAAATTCCTACAAAGAGAAACATGGGGAATGAAGTTTGTTTTATGGAGAATACTGCTTTAAATGTTTTGGGAAATAGCCATACACACATAAACAGCCATTCTTTGTGATCTTCAAAGGTACAGAAAACAGGCCAAGTTTTTTAATTCTACTTTTCTGGAGTCTTATTTATCAGCACAAACCAGCTGCATCAATAGGATAGTGCTGAAGATGTCTCCCACTGTCATCTTGTGTCTAAGGTCAAGTGTTTTGTATCCTTTGCTGTACTAGGTGATTAACAAAACAAAGTTTTAGCTGTAGACAGCTGGATGCTTACTGTGTTGCAAGCACTGATGGTTAGTCTTGTCTTTGATTATATGAATTGACTTTGGTTTCAACAATAGTTGAAAATTCTGTGGAACTGGACAAACTACAAATAGATTGCTCCGAGTTTCCTGTTTTCATTCCGATGTGTACAAATTACCTCAACATGTCCTTTTTTTCTGAAAACACTAAGGTCTGAAAGAAACTCTTGTTATATTGTTGCCACTTAGGTTTCACTGAGCCTGCATTATCTACTCACAGCTTTAATGACTTCCTGCAGAGAGAGGCTCTGTAGAAGTCTTGGCAGCAGGGCTAAGAATAGCATTAAATGCAAGGTTATCTAGGCATTACACTCACTGTAACATGCAATTAACTCTCCTCTTCCATTTTCATTACACAATTATTCATTAATGTCAATTTAATTTTATGCATTGTTCTACATGACCGAAGGCTGATTACGGGCCTTTTCACTCCAATATCCCAAGTTAACTGGTGCCAGCCTCTCTCAGGGCTGCCTAATTGCAATTTAGCCCAGACAATTCCTCCCATTTTTGCCCTCCAGTAATGGAACAACAGATCATGGCCAGGTAAAGATTTTAAGGTGGAAATAAAGCCCAAGCCTGAGCAGCACTGAAAACAGCGGAGCCCTGTCCCTCCCTTCCCTTTAACATCTCACATTTTCTCAACTGTTGTTTAGTGTAGCTGCCCATGCTCTAAAAAACTTGTAACTTAAATTGGCCTCTGCACCCTCCCAGGGATTTCTCCAGTTATGTAACACTGCTTCAACACAAAAACAACATTATGAATTGTAAAGACCCAGTATAGTGTATATTTAACTGATTTGTTCAACACGAAGGTAGCCATCCTATGGTCTGTCTGCTTATTGAATTTGGTTTGTCTCACTGGTTAACTTTTGGCAAAGTTTTGAAAATGTTTTTAAGCATTTTCATGTTTGAACTGCTTGTACTTTATTTGGTTCAGCTCTCCAAAAAACTATTCTTTATCAGATATTTTTCTTGATGAAAGAATGTGGAAAGTCTTGCACTTACAGCAAAACAGGTTGCAAGCTGTTTTCACTGCAAACCACTTAATAAGCCACCTTAAAAAGTCAGGATATAAATGTAGCCAAAAACAATATAGATTCTTACACATCATCTTCTCCTAGTAATTTGCATTGTACTTTAAATCTGCACAAGCAGCTCATCATTACTTTTTTTTTTCAGTTTTACTGGCAGACCCTAGCCTAAAATAAGATTTAAAGAACGGCTAAGACATAAGCTATGTGCCTTTCTATTTCCTCCAAACCACGTGAGCCTGTATGTCTCAGATTAAAAAATCCCATTAAAAAATCAGGAAATAATTCAGTGTCCTCTACCTGAGTGAGTTACTGGTTTCATTTCAGAAGAGGGTCTGTATGAGGTCTTTTCCACACACCTGGTAGTAAGACTGTATGATGAGACACGCTTTAAACATTGTCTGATGCCTAAGGGTAGGCAACAAGCTCCTTCTTTTAAAGCAATAATGAGAAAAAACAAGTTATATGCATTACAGTGCTCCTTTCTCTCCTTTCTTGCCACTGTATTTAAAGCTGTGTCAGCATTCTCGCTTGAAACCCCTGTTTTCAGGGGCTTTATAATTCAGTCGTAAAAATGAGTTCCAAGCTGAAACTTGGCATGTAAGCTTTCAGCCTAAGAGCAAATATTTTTTACAAATTGTCAAAAACAAAATCCTTTTGGTTGTTTTTAAGTTGAAAAGGCATTGTTCCCTCTCTCTCCCCTACCCAAACTGTAATGGACTGGCTGTGTAGTTTGTTTTGTACACCTATAAATAAAAAGCATTTGCAGGACCTCAGTCTATTAAGTGGACTTGGATACTTTTGGTAGTTGCTTTTTGAAAGCACTCAATAACTCAAGGCTGAAATATAAGCTCAATGACATACGTATATTTTTAATTGTTTTATTTTATCTCTTGTTGTTCTTTACTGCGTTAAGTTTCATGGTGATTTAAATCCATGGAATAAAGGTTATTAAGCATGCAGAATACTCAGCTCTAGTGATCTGTTAGATCAGAAACTCCACATGCCAAATTTCTCGATGGTATAGCCACATTTATTGCAATGGAGTCATACAATGGCTGCTTAAAAATGCATAAACATGTATTTAACAAACTAAATGTGAGTGGATATGATGAGGTTCTTATAGACCGTGATGCAATAAAATGTATTTTAAAACTCCCTAAATAGGTTTTAACTTAATTAGGTCAATATGCGTGTTTAAAGCTTATACTTACATGATCAGGTCAATAACTGGTATTTGGGGGATTTTAAAACACGGATTTTTAAAGATTTTTTTTTTTTTAAACAAAAGGCAAAATAAAAAACCTGCAGTTGAGTAAAGTAAAGGCTAAGGTACAAACGAGACAGGGTCAAGAAATTAAAAGTGAAGGCTGACATTATGTTTCAAAATTGCAGAGGGCCAAACACAGCACGGGAGGTGTCAATGCTGTATGTGCTGTACTGCCCTGACGAATTGCACAAGTGAAGGATAAAGTGGGAAAGAGTTAAACCAAGATTTGATCTAACTATTGATGACTGTGTTTCTGTCACAGCTTATATTGACCTGGACCTTTTATTTTAAATTAGCAGTCTTACACTTCCATATTTTGTTCTGAATTCAGCTTTTTCTTCTAAATGCACACAGATTTTAACAGCTAAACTTGTTTGATACTTTGATTTTTTGGCCTTAATTTATACGTTACCAATAGTTTACTGCCGTCTAAAGCTTTTTGATTCATGCTCTGTTTGCTTTCCCTCTGTGAGGTTTATGGCCATGGGACCTAATTTGCTGGTTTCATTATGTATGTTAGACAAAATCTGTATTGCTAACAGGGCTCAGTTTGGGTCTGAAAGTTTTATTTCTAAAGTTAAACCATTACTGTGTAACAAATAGTTACTCAGAAAATATACTTGCATCTGTCAGTTCCCTGAAGTTGACAACTGATTTGAACTTTTTGTATTTAAACTAATTTAATCATGCAATAACATTACAAAGCAAACTGAGCCAGTGGTTATTGCAGTGCACGGCATAGGCCTTCATACACAACTTTCTAGGAAAACAGTTTCTTAACCAACACAAAGCAAGAACTGCCAGTGGTGAGGAACAATTTGGTTGGGATTAATGAAACAGGCAAAGTTGCACAATGGGCACAGTTCCCCTTGAAAGTTTATGTGCCAGCTTTTCTTTTGATGTTTTTGGCACGCTGAAAGGCATGCAATGCATGGATACAGGGTACGTGTCTGGGATCCTGAGGCTTGGAAGTGTACTACCTATGTATAATCCTATGCTTTTACCCACAAACCCAGTAAAAAGTATTGCAGCTACTCACATCTGTTCATGACATTTTTAAACCAGAATTTGAATTTCAGGAGATCAGAAAAAAATTCATGACGAACATCTTACTATTACAGGTATCTGAGTAAAACACCAAGTGAACGTTGAACGGTCAAGAATAGCAAAAGCAGATAAAGCTATAGGTATACCTCTGAAGTCCAATGGCCATGGAAAGGGAGTCCTAAAAGTTTAAACATAATTATCTGGCACCTAAATATTAATCTCCAAATCAAATTTGGCTGGGAGCAATTTGGGGTTTGACAGCTGGTAGCCACGCATTATCTTCCCCGAGAGAGCAGTCTACCATGTAGTGCTTAGACTTGCCTGAGCTGAACATGCATCTTGCACATTTTTGCAGCCAAGACGGGAAGGGGCCGTGGTGGTCTGCAGGTGGCAGCTCTGGTGGGTGACTCAAAATGGAGCCTCCACGCGGCTGAGCCAAGACAACTTCTGCAAAGTCAGTCTCAACTGGAAATGCTTCTCCATGGCTTCTGACAGGAACAGATTGGTTTTTCATGGGCTAAAATTCAGAGAGAAGGGAACCAGCTTGCCTTATGATTATTCATACTATTGTTTAGGTTTTAGACTATATTCAGGTACTGGGCATGCTCCCTGCTAAGGCAGTTTTTGTAAGTATGCTGGCTGTTCAGTTTGCCAAGCATATGTAAACAGTTTAAAAAATGAAATAACTTTTCTGTATTAAAATATATATTTATTCCCGCCCGCCTCCCCCCCCCCCCCAAAAAAAAAGCAATTGTTTTTCATTATGGCTTGCTTGCATGCCAAACTTCATTTGAACGAATAAAGATATTTTTTAGGTATAGGATTAAAAAAAATAGCATTATAGTTATGTAAAATCTATGCTCCTGTAATTTAAAACAATGCTACCCTGGAGTTTTAAACTTTCCAAAATGAGGATTTATAATGAAACACCTGACAAAACCTTAACATACAGATACTAATAAGTTATTCTGTAAACAATGGATCTGATTCAGATTTTTTTAAACTACCATATTTAGCCTAGTGTGACTTCACTGACTCCAGTGGAATAGTTTCCCCCATTTACCTTGTTGTGAGTGGTTGCAATCATGCCTGGTATATGGTAAACACATGTTGGGGGATCTGTACAGATCACTCTTTTTTAAAGTTCTACATTGACAAATGTGGATAGTAGATGAAGTGGGGTCTCTAATGAGTTAGCCAGAAAAACACTTAATGAATAAAAATAAATGTGTGTTACTTCAAATGCCATTGTACTCTGTATTTTTCATTTATAGCTATTCAGTTTTCTCAGCCCCCCGCCCTCTGACATTAAATCTGCCCAGCATTCTTGACAACATACTTTTTGGTTTCCATATAATTTGGTTATTTTACTAATAAGGTTTAGAGAAATAATATAACATGTTCTATTTAGAGTTAGCGTGGCGTATGAGCAAATGGCAGTTGTGCAGCTATTCTAAAAGGTTAAAATGGCTCACTGAGGCATTATTGCAGCTGTTGTAGGCCTTGTAATAGCCATAGGTGCTGACTCCGAGAAGGATTTTGTGTCACAGTATCCTGCTCTAGACTGTAATTCTAATGAGGCTCATGACAAGGAGATGGCTGCTGGGGTGAGAACGTACAGACAGAGCTGGTAACTTCGCTGTCTGAGCTAGAGTCCGGCTCAAAATTAAGTGCATGAGGACAGGTTTGCACCAAAAGAATGACAATGGGAGGGAACCAAGCATGTAGTTGCTTCCAGTAATGTAGAAACAACTATAAATGAAGTGAATATTTGGCATCTAAGTATATGTTATAAGTTTCCCTCGAAGTATTTTCTGCTAAGTACCGGGTTGTGGTTTTTTTTAAGCTTTGCAGGATGGCTGAGATCATCTCATTTACTAACTAGCTGAGTAACAACTTGAGATCATTTAACTAATGCAAGATGACTCCAAAATACATTGAAAACCTGAAAGACGGCAATTATCTCTGTTCCCTGGATTTTGTGTAAATATTATAAGGAAGATTCAGGAATTGGATAGGATACCACACTTTTGGTTTGGATAATGTTTACTTTATCCTTAGAAAGAATGTTTACTACAAAACATGTATTGCTGACACATTTAATTGGGGGCATTTTAAAAATTCAGCAAATCAATCAATCGCTAATAGGGCCCTGAATTACAAATGGGCACTGCATATGCCAACTTTACATCATTTCTTCTACCAGTTGAATCACTTCAACTGCCATCACCCCATTATGTCTTTGTGATACAATGTACAGCTTTTGAAATGCAGTGGCAAAGTTTTCAGTCGACCAGTTTGACTGGTATTCAATGAATACCTTATTCAGCTGATCTACCATTTTCTGCCCTCTAACGAATTTTATCTTCCTATTTATTTTAGCAGAAAAGAAGCACGCTGCCAGGTATAGTCTCCCTTCAATGCATGCATGCATCTCCCATTAACTCTAGAGGGAATTATGCACACACATCAGGAGAAAAATATACCCCATAGTGATAATGGCTTGCATTTATATAATGCCTTTTATTCCAAAGCACTTTTCAAACTGCTCTATTGCTAATCTGATTAGAAGCTCCATCTGTAGAGTGTACCTCCATTACTCTGCTCTGCTAGCAAGCATAACATTTTCAACATGGTCTATGAAAACCCTTTAAAAAGGTGTCACCATGTATTTATGCTCGGGTTTTTTATTAGTGGTGATCACTTCTCTTCTTTCCTTCTCTTCTTTTATGCACAGTAAGTTGTAAATGCACACCTTTGTCCAATTTTTACTGTGGTCTGCAAAATCCACAATAAAAACCAGAGACCACGCAATATGGCATGAGACATCAAAAAACCATTTGGTTTTGCTCTCAATGAAATCACTTGCCAAATCACCAATGATTTCACTGGCACCCATCACAGACCTCAGAGGCATTAAGAAACTGACCCATTTTTACCACAAATTCTCATTAATTGATAATACACATGGAACCAGATAAAGAAACATTAGTTTACAATATAGGTCCTGAGCACGGGGAGATGATCAGTATTTTAGCAGTGAGGAAAGAATTTTTCATCAAATGAGAAACTTATTTCATTCTCTCAGCTGTGGCAGGGTTGTGAGTCACTGGTCTGCCAGGAACAGCTGCATGTCCAGGATTTTGGCATCCAACTAACAAAGGAGCACTGTACGTTATTTCATCTGCAA